>NC_056457.1:38817449-39117449 GCF_018296145.1 Oncorhynchus tshawytscha | reverse complement strand
TCTCCTCATATCTCTACCTGACTAACCCCTGTCCTCTCCTCACATCTCTACCTGACTAACCCCTGTCCTCTCCTCATATCTCTACCTGACTAACCCCTGTCCTCTCCTCATATCTCTACCTGACTAACCCTGTCCTCTCCTCACATCTCTACCTGACTAACCCCTGTCCTCTCCTCATATCTCTACCTGACTAACCCCTGTCCTCTCCTCATATCTCTACCTGACTAACCCCTGTCCTCTCCTCATATCTCTACCTGACTAACCCCTGTCCTCTCCTCATATCTCTACCTGACTAACCCCTGTCCTCTCCCTCATATCTCTACCTGACTAACCCCTGTCCTCTCCTCATATCTCTACCTGATTAACCCCTGTCCTCTCCTCATATCTCTACCTGACTAACCCCTGTCCTCTCCCTCATACCTCTACCTGACTAACCCCTGTCCTCTCGCTCATATCTCTACCTGATTAACCCCTGTCCTCTCCTCACATCTCTACCTGACTAACCCCTGCACTCTCCTCATATCTCTACCTGACTAACCCCTGTCCTCTCCCTCTTATCTCTACCTGACTAACCCCTGCACTCTCCTCATATCTCTACCTGACTAACCCCTGTCCACTCCTCATATCTCTACCTGACTTACCCCTGTCCTCTCCATCATATCTCTACCTGATTAACCCCTGTCCTCTCCTCACATCTCTACCTGACTAACCCCTGTCCACTCCTCATATCTCTACCTGACTAACCCCTGCACTCTCCTCACATCTCTACCTGACTAACCCCTGTCCTCTCCCTCTTATCTCTACCTGACTAACCCCTGCACTCTCCTCATATCTCTACCTGACTAACCCCTGTCCACTCCTCATATCTCTACCTGACTAACCCCTGTCCTCTCCATCATATCTCTACCTGATTAACCCCTGTCCTCTCCTCACATCTCTACCTGACTAACCCCTGTCCGCTCCCTCTTATCTCTACCTGACTAACCCCTGTCATTTCCCTCATATCTCTACCTGACTAACCCCTGTCCTCTCCATCAAATCTCTACCTGACTAACCCCTGTCCTCTCCCTCTTATCTCTACCTGACTAACCCCTGTCCTCTCCATCAGCTATAAGAAGGGTGGTGTGGATTCGGGGTTCCGTCATGTCGAGTCCAATGTGTACAAAATCCTGCGGCTTCTGCACATTAAAGGGAGGAAGCATGTCACCGCCACAGAGGTACGCAGCAGTCCCTCTAACCCAGCTTCAGTCCCTCTAACCCAGCTTCAGTCCCTCTAACCCAACCTCAGTCCCTCTAACCCAGCCTCAGTCCCTCTAACCCAACCTCAGTCCCTCTAACACAGCCTCAGTCCCTCTAACCCAGCCTCAGTCCCTCTAACCCAGCCTCAGTCCCTCTAACCCAGCCTCAGTCCCTCTAACCCAGCCTCAGTCCCTCTAACCCAGCCTCAGTCATCCACACTGGGGCCTACCGCTGCCTGTCTTCCCTGGGGGGAATAATGCAGTATTCTGAGTGTGTATTGTGTTTCCAGGTGAGCAGTATTCTGAGTGTGTATTGGGTTTCAGGTGAGCAGTGTTCTGAGTGTGTATTGGGTTTCAGGTGAGCAGTGTTCTGAGTGTGTATTGGGTTTCAGGTGAGCAGTATTCTGAGTGTGTATTGTGTTTCCAGGTGAGCAGTATTCTGAGTGTGTATTGTGTTTCCAGGTGAGCAGTGTTCTGAGTGTATGTTGTGTTTCCAGGTGGAGGTGTCGTGGAGTAGCTTCAACAGTGGAGACGTCTTCCTTCTGGACATGGGGAAGGTCATAGTTCAGTGGAATGGCCCTCAGAGCAACCGGAGTGAGAAACTCAAGGTACCTAATCCTGACCCCAGACCCCCGACCTCTATCCCTAAACCCCTTACCCTAACTCTGAACTTTTAACCTCATCACCAAACCCCCGTCCTCTAACCCTAACCCTCAGAGCAACAGGAGAGAGAAAATCAAGTCACCGAACCCTTAACCACTGACCCCTGACCTCTAACCCTGACCCTAAACCTTTCGCTACACTCGCATTAGCATCTGCTAACCATGTGTATGTGACAAATATATTTGATTTGATTTGAACCCTTAACTCCTAACCCCTGACCCTCAGAGGAACAGGAGGGAGAAATTTCAGGTAGTCCGAGTGAACACCACGGCCGTGTTTTTAGTCTACCATCATGATAATGATGATCAAATGACTGTTCTTCATTGATGACCGCCCTTTTAATGACTGTTCTTCATTGATGACCGCCCCTTTAATGACTGTTCTTCATTGATGACCGCCCCTTTAATGACTGTTCTTCTTTGATGACCGCCCCTTTAATGACTGTTCTTCTTTGATGACCGCCCCTTTAATGACTGCTCTTCTTTGATGGCCGCCCCTTTAATGACTGTTCTTCATTGATGACCGCCCCTTTAATGACTGTTCTTCTTTGATGACCGCCCCTTTAATGACTGTTCTTCTTTGATGACCGCCCCTTTAATGACTGTTCTTCTTTGATGACCGCCCCTTTAATGACTGTTCTTCTTTGATGACCGCCCTTTTAATGACTGTTCTTCTTTGATGACCGCCCCTTTAATGACTGTTCTTCATTGATGACCGCCCCTTTAATGACTGTTCTTCATTGATGACCGCCTTTTTAATGACTGTTCATCTTTGATGACCTCCCCTTTAATTACTGTTCTTCTTTGATGACCTCCCCTTTAATTACTGTTCTTCTTTGATGACCTCCCCTTTAATTACTGTTCTTCTGTCATGACCGCCCCTTTAATGACTGTTCTTCTTTCATGACCGCCCCTTTAATGACTGTTCTTCATTGATGACCTTCCCTTTAATGACTTTTCTTCTTTGATGACCGCCCTTTTAATGTAGTTCATGTATTCATTAATTCTATGTATTAACTGGTTAGGTTTAGGTGTTTTTCCACCAAACAATCAATGTTATTTTCTCCCCTCTCTGCAGGCGATGCTGCTGGCCCAGGATGTCCGTGACAGGGAGCGAGGGGGGCGTGCTCAGATCGGGGTGGTGGAGGGGGGAGATGAGGAAGACTCCCCTGAGCTGATGAAGATTATGAGGGCCGTGCTGGGTCAGAGGTCAGGCAAGCTGAAGGAGGCGGAGCCTGATGACACACCAGACCGCCATCAGCAGACCGCCAACATCAGGCTCTACAAGTACGTAGACTAACTCTGGAGACGGTCTCGTTCTGTTAGTGACCCTTAGCCTGGAACTGCTTCGTCATTCAATGATGCAGCATTATTGACCTGCCAGACCAGAGCCCTGCTGTTGCTCCAGACTGACACCAAGGCTGTTGCTCCAGACAGACACCAAGGCTGTTGCTCCAGACTGACACCAAGGCTATTGTTCTAGGCGGACACCAAGGCTATTGTTCCAGACTGACACCAAGGCTATTGTTCCAGACTGACACCGAGGCAATTGTTCCAGACTGACACCAAGGCTATTGTTCTAGACTGACACCAAGGCTATTGTTCTAGACTGACTCCAAGGCTATTGTTCTACACTGTCTCTAAATTAACTTCTCACCCCTTGGCGTGTGTGTGAGTGTAACAAAGGTCTGATGAGAGTGCAGGTTATCTCCTGATACTGTCTGTCTATCTCCCAGTGTGTCTGATGAGAGTGGAGGTTAGCTCCTGATACTGTCTGTCCATCTCCCAGTGTGTCTGATGAGTCTGATGAGAGTGGAGGTTATCTCCTGATACTGTCTGTCTATCTCTCAGTGTGTCTGATGAGAGTTGAGGTTAGTTCCTGATACTGTCTGTCCATCTCCCAGTGTGTCTGATGAGAGTTGAGGTTAGTTCCTGATACTGTCTGTCTATCTCCCAGTGTGTCTGATGAGAGTGGAGGTTAGCTCCTGATACTGTCTGTCCATCTCCCAGTGTGTCTGATGAGTATGATGAGAGTGGAGGTTAGCTCCTCATACTGTCTGTCCATCTCCCAGTGTGTCTGATGAGAGTTGAGGTTATCTCCTGATACTGTCTGTCCATCTCCCAGTATGTCTGATGAGTATGATGAGAGTGGAGGTTAGCTCCTGATACTGTCTGTCTATCTCCCAGTGTGTCTGATGAGAGTTGAGGTTAGTTCCTGATACTGTCTGTCCATCTCCCAGTGTGTCTGATGATATGATGAGAGTGGAGGTTAGCTCCTGATACTGTCTGTCTATCTCCCAGTGTGTCTGATGTGAGTGGAGGTTAGCTCCTGATACTGTCTGTTTATCTCCCAGTGAGTCTGATGAGAGTGGAGGTTAGTTCCTGATACTGTCTGTCTATCTCCCAGTGTGTCTGATGAGAGTGGCAAACTGGTCGTCCAGGAAGTGGCCATGCAGCCTCTGACTCAAGACCTGCTGCACTCCACGGTACAACTACTCTCTCTCTCTCTCTCTCTCTCTGTCTCTGTCTGTCTCTCGCTCTCTTGCTCTCTCTCTCTCTCTCTCTCTCTCTCTCTCTCTGTCTCTGTCTCTCTCTCTCTCTCTCTCTCTCTCTCTCTCTCTCTCTCTCTCTCTCTCTCTCTCTCTGTCTCTGTCTCTGTCTGTCTCTCGCTCTCTTGCTCTCTCTCTCTCTCTCTCTCTCTCTGTCTCTGTCTGTCTCTCGCTCTCTTGCTCTCTCTCTCTGTCTCTGTCTCTGTCTGTCTCTCTCGCTCTCTTGCTCTCTCTCTCTCTCTCTCTCTCTCTCTCTCTCTCTCTCTCTCTCTCTGTCTCTGTCTCTCTCTCTCTCTCTCTCTCTCTTCTCTCTCTCTCTCTCTCTCTCTCTCTCTCTCTCTCTGTCTCTGTCTCTGTCTGTCTCTCGCTCTCTTGCTCTCTCTCTCTCTCTCTCTCTCTCTCTCTCTGTCTCTGTCTGTCTCTCGCTCTCTTGCTCTCTCTCTCTGTCTCTGTCTCTGTCTGTCTCTCGCTCTCTTGCTCTCTCTCTCTGTCTCTGTCTCTGTCTGTCTCTCGCTCTCTTGCTCTCTCTCTCTCTCTCTCTCTCTCTCTGTCTCTGTCTGTCTCTCGCTCTCTTGCTCTCTCTCTCTCTCTCTCTCTCTCTCTCTCTCTCTCTGTCTCTGTCTGTCTCTCGCTCTCTTGCTCTCTCTCTCTCTCTCTCTCTCTCTCTCTCTCTCTCTCTCTCTCTCTCTCTCTCTCTCTCTCTCTTTTCTCTCTCTCTCTCTCTCTCTCTCTCTCTCTCTCTCTCTGTCTCTGTCTGTCTCTCGCTCTCTTGCTCTCTCTCTCTCTCTCTCTGTCTCTGTCTCTCTATCTGTCTCTCTATCTCTATCTGTCTCTCTCTCACTCTCACTCTCTGCCTCCCTGTCAGGAATGCTATATTGTGGACCAGGGTGGTTCGAGTGTGCTGGTGTGGAAGGGAAAGGAGGCTTCTATAGAGGAGCGTCGCTCGGCACTGGGCAGGGCAGTGGTGAGTCACAGTTGACCAACTAAAACAGGAACACATGGAAATTACATGCATATCTCAAGTTAAGATTCAACCCTCAATGCAGAGAAAACATCCCTCATCCTCTATCCTCTATAGGGCTTCATCAAGGCTAAGAACTACTCCAGCAGCACTAATGTGGAGGTGATGGCTGAGGGAGGAGAGTCAGCCATGTTCAAACATCTCTTCATTTCATGGACAGAGAAGGGACAGACAAAAGGCCTGGGGAATGTGTACACCACTGGGAAGATAGGTAACTACTACTAACTTACTAAGATATGTAACGGCTACTAACTAACCAAGATAGGTAACTACTAACTAACCAAGATAGGTAACTACTACTAACTAACCAAGATATGTAACGGCTACTAACTAACCAAGATAGGTAACTACTAACTAACCAAGATAGGTAACTACTAACTAACCAAGATAGGTAACTACTAACTAACCAAGATAGGTAATGACTACTGACTAACCAAGATAGGTAATGACTACTAACTAACCAAGATAGGTAACTACTAACTAACCAAGATAGGTAATGACTACTAACTAACCAATATAGATAACTACTAACTAACCATGCCAGGTAACTGCTATTAACTAACCAAGATAGGTAACAACTACTAACTAACCAAGATAGGTAACTACTAACTAACCAAGATAGGTAACTACTAACTAACCAAGATAGGTAATGGCTATTAACTAGCCAATATAGGTAACAAGTACTAACTAAACAAGAAAGGTAATGACTACTAACTAAACAAAATAGGTAACTACTACTAACTAAACAAGAAAGGTAATGACTACTAACTAACCAGCATAGGGAATTACTACTAACTAAACAAGATAGGTAATGACTACTAACTAAACAAGATATATAACTACTATTAACTAGCCAAGATCGATAACTACTACTAACTTAACAAGAAAGGTAATGACTACTAACTAAACAAGATAGGTAACTACTACTAATTAAACAAGAAAGGTAATGACTACTAACTAACTAGCATAGGGAACTACTACTAACTAAACCTTATAGGTAATGACTACTAACTAAACAAGATAGGTAATGACTACTAACTAAACAAGATATATAACTACTATTAACTAGCCAAGATCGATAACTACTACTAACTTAACAAGAAAGGTAATGACTACTAACTAAACAAGATAGGTAACTACTACTAATTAAACAAGAAAGGTAATGACTACTAACTAACTAGCATAGGGAACTACTACTAACTAAACCTTATAGGTAATGACTACTAACTAAACAAGATAGGTAATGACTACTAACTAAACAAGATATATAACTACTATTAACTAGCCAAGATCGATAACTACTACTAACTTAACAAGAAAGGTAATGACTACTAACTAAACAAGATAGGTAACTACTACTAATTAAACAAGAAAGGTAATGACTACTAACTAACTAGCATAGGGAACTACTACTAACTAAACCTTATAGGTAATGACTACTAACTAAACAAGATAGGTAACTACTACTAACTAACTAGCATAGGGAACTACTACTAACTAAACCTTATAGGTAATGACTACTAACTAAACAAGATAGGTAACTACTACTAATTAAACAAGAAAGGTAATGACTACTAACTAACTAGCATAGGGAACTACTACTAACTAAACCTTATAGGTAATGACTACTAACTAACTAGCATAGGGAACTACTACTAACTAAACCTTATAGGTAATGACTACTAACTAAACAAGATAGGTAACTACTACTAACTAACTAGCATAGGGAACTACTACTAACTAAACCTTATAGGTAATGACTACTAACTAAACAAGATAGGTAACTACTACTAACTAACTAGCATAGGGAACTACTACTAACTAAACCTTATAGGTAATGACTACTAACTAAACAAGATAGGTAATGACTACTAACTAAACAAGATAGGTAACGGCTATTAACTAACCATTATATGTAACTACTACTCTAATCTACAGTCAAGGTAACTACTATTAACTAAACAAAACAATAACAACTACTATTAACACACCAAGATAGGTAACTACTGACTAACTAAGTAGGTAAATATGTTTAACTACCCAATATAGGTAACTACTACTCTAATCTACAGTCATGGTAACTACTATTAACTAAACAAAACAATAACAACTACTATTAACACACCAAGATAGGTAACTACTGACTAACTAAGTAGGTAAATATGTTTAACTACCCAATATAGGTAACTACTACTAACTCAGTTAGGTAACTACTATTATTCACTAAACAAGATATTAACTAACCAATATATGTAACTATTTACTAGCCATGATAGGTACAGTGGTTGCTCAACTAAACATTTTACGGGACTTAGAGGTAATTTGTGGTTTAGTACGGCACCCTACGTCACTACTTCATTGCTCCAGACCACCACAAGGGGGAGTTAGAGCACTGATTATGCTTTTGGGTCCTACTGTGTCTCTAACTGACAATGAATGGGCGACATAAACCTAAATAGAAACTGATAATTGTGCACGACTTCAAAATTTAATTTCAATGAACTGAATGATGAGGATGAAGAAGGTGATTGAATTTAGAACAATAGTGTAAGAATTGCTATTCCTCTGTCCTGCACGCACACTCCCGGACAAATGCACTTATTGTTGTGTAGATGGGTGAGAGAAAAAATATATTTAATCCATTTTAAATTCAGGCTGTAACACAACAAAATGTGCAATAAGTAAAGGGGTATGAAGACTTTCTGAAGGTGCTGTAACTAGCTACATGAAACAAATTCTTTACAATGAGCAACTTCTGTACACTGTAAATACTACCACCCTGGTCATAGATGTGCAGGTTTTTGTTCCATCTCAACACCATTGTGTCCTGTCCTGTAGCTAAGGTTGAGCAGGTGAAGTTTGATGTGATGGAGCTTTATGCTCGTCCTGAACTGGCAGCACAGCAACGCATGGTGGATGACGCCTCTGGACAGGTTCAGGTGAGACATACCAAGGCTATTACTTGTTATCTTTTAATTTGGGCAAACATCTAATATTGTTTTCAATTGAGTTTTCAATCTTTTGGGGGATTTCAAGCAACTAAATATGTGAAATATATGCTGCCAGGAGGGCGAAGTTTCAAACATAAATTACTAGGTAGCTAACTTGATTCTCCTTACATGTACTACTAATGTTGAAATGTTAAAACACATTGGACAGGTGGTAAAGTTGTTTGAACTATATAAACTATACAATCCAAATGTCTCCTAGCCTCCCACACGTGCTTTCTGTCCGAACACTAAAACTGAAACTAAATCATTTAAAAACCAAATAGAAATATATTTATACAACTAAAACTAAATAAAACCTAGCAAATCAGGTCTGAAAACTGACTGAAACTAAACGGATATTCAAATAAGGGATCCTGCCAACCAAGGCCGAGTTTCAGGAGCTATTTGGCCTATCAAGCTAGCAAGGTTTTCTTGGGAACGCAGCCCACGATGAGGTTAGCCATTGTGGCTGGGACCGCGGATTGTCCTGGGTTTATGGCTGTCTAGATCCCTGCTGTTTGTTGTTTTCAATCTTCCCTGTGACCTGCCCTGTCTGGAACTGCGAGGAGTAACAGTGTAACCTACGTTGCTAGCTACCATGACAAAGACCAGAGCCGACGAGAGTACCGTTGAGGAGAGTGGTGTCTCTCTATCACAGGTGAATGATCTTTTAAATGAACAAAAAATAGTTCTACAAGCAGTTGTTACAACAAGAAAATAACTACAAGTGTTTTGTCCAAATACTGGTGGAGTCAACTAATAAGATAATGGACGACCTGACCAGAGAGGTCCTGGACATGAAGAACAACTTGCAGTTCTCCCAGGGTCACCTCGATGAGTAGAAACAGGAGAACGACAAATGATAGCAATCTGTAAGTCATTGTGAGAGGACATCAGTTCTGTGTGTGAATCCATGATAACAATGAAGGATAAATCAGACTGTCTCGAGGGACAAATAAGGCAGAATAATATGGTTGTGGATGGAATTGAGGACAAAGTGAGGGAAATGATCTTTGAGAAATTGAAGATGGACCACAGGAAGATTAAGGTAAAGCACGCCCACAGGACTGGAAAACCCACCACCGGTCCCAGGTGACAAGCCAAGGCCGATAATAGTCAAGTTCCTGAGTTCAAGGACAAGGCAGCTGTTCTGGAAAGAGCCAAGTACTTGAGAGGAACGTACAGTACCAGTCGAAAGTTAGGACACACCTACTCATTCAAGGAATTTCATTTATTTTTACTATTTTCTACATTGTAGAATAATTGTAAAAACATCAAAACTTTGAAACACATATGGAATCATGTAGCAACCAAAAAAGTGTCAAACAAATCAAAATATGCTTTATATTTTATATTTCAGATTCTTCAAAGTAGCCACCCTTCACCTTGATGACAGCTTGCACACTTGGCATTATCTCAACCAGCTTCATGAGGAATGATTTTCTTGAATGAGTTCCCACATATGCTGAGCACTTGTTGGCTACTTTTCTTTCACTCTGCGGTCAAACTCATCCCAAACCATCTCAACTGGGTTGAGGTCGGGTGATTGTGGAGGCCAGGTCATCTGATGCAGCATCTCATCACTCTCCTTGGTCAAATATCCCTTACACAGCCTGGAGGTGTGTTTTGGGTAATTGTCTTGTTGAAAAACAAATGATAGTCCCACTAAGCGCAAACCAGATGGGATGGTGTATCGCTGTAGAATGCTGTGGTAGCCATGCTGGTAAAGTGTGCCTTGAATTCTAAATAAATCACTGACAGTGTCACCAGCAAAGCACACCCACACCACCACACCTCCTCCTCCATGCTTCACGGTGGGAACCACACATGCAGAAATCATCCGTTCACCTACTCTGTGTCTCACAAAGACAAAGCGGTTGGAACCAACAATCTCAAATTTGGATTCATCAAACTAAAGGACAGATTTCCACCAGTCTAATATTCTTTGCTCGTGTTTCTTGGCCCAAGCAAGTCTATTCTTATTATTGGTGTCCTTTAGTAGTGGTTTCTTTGCAGCAATTCAACCATGAAGGCCTGATTCGCTCAGTCTTCTCTGAACAGTTGATGTTGAGATGTGTCTGTTACTTGAACTCTGTGAAGCATTTATTTGGGCTGCAATCTGATTGCAGTTAACTCTAATTAACTTATCCTCCACAGCAGAGGTGACTCTGGGACTTCCTCTCCTGTGGTGGTCGTCATGAGAGCCAGTTTCATCATAGCTCTTGATGGTTTTTGCGACTGCACTTGAAGAAATTTTCAAAGTTCTTGAAATGTTCTGTATTGACTGACCTTCATGTCTTAAAGTAACGATGGACTGTTGTTTCTCTTTGCTTACTTCTTACTTGCCATAATATGGACTTGGTCTTTTACCAAATAGGGCTAACGTCTGTATGCCACCCCTACCTTGTCACAACACAACTGATTGGCTCAAACGCATTAAGAAGGAAATAAATTAAATTAAACTTTTAACAAGGCACAATGCATGTCAGGTGACTACCTCATGAAGCTGGTTGAGAGAACGCCAAGAGTGTTCAAAGCTGTCATCATGGCAAAGGGTGGCTACTTTGAAGAATCTCAAATATAAAATATATTTGGATTTGTTTAACACTTTTTTGGTTAATACAGGATTCCATATGTGTTATTTCGTAGATTTTCAGTCTTCACTAGTATTGAACAATGTAGAAAATAGTAAAAGAAATCAAGAAAAACTCTTGAATGAGTAGGTTTGTCAACACTTGTCAACACAGACTGGTACTGTATATCTTCCTCAACGAGGACTATCCTTAAGCTGTGCGCCAGAAGAGGAAAGAACTGATCCCAATCATAATGCCAGAACGCATGGGGGCATTTCTTACATCCGCTATGACAGGCTCATTGCTCACCCTCCCTCCGACAAGCCTGGAAGGAATAAATGAGCTAAGCCTATGGGTTCGTAGCTTGAACCCTGCAGCCCACACATGCACACACACCAACTGATTAATGTAGTTTTTATCTTGCTTTGTTTCCTCTTTTCAATATTATGTCTATCTCTGATAAGCTACCCAGGAAAGGGCTGAAAATAGCCCATATTAATATATGTAGTCTTAGAAATAAGGCTCATGAAATCAATAACTTGCTAACATCAGATAACATTCATATATTCACCATTTCTGAGACTCACTTAGATAATTAATTTGACAATACAGCAGTAACAAGGACATAACATCTATAGAAGAGACAGAAATGCTTATGGGGGAGGTGTTGCTGTATATGTTCAGAGCCATATCCCTGTAATGCTTATGGGGGAGGTGTTGCTGTATATGTTCAGAGCCACATCCCTGTAATACTTAGAGAAGATCTTATGTCAAGCGTTAATGAAGTGTTGTGGTTGCAGGTTCACCTGCCTCATCTAACGCCTTTTCTTTAGGGGTGTTGCTATAGGCCACCAAGTGCTAACAGTCAGTGTCTAAGTAATGTGTTTGAAATGCTTGATAGTGTATGTGATGTAAACAGAGAGGTCTACTTTCTTGGGGACCTGAATGTTGACTGGTTTTCATCAAGTTGTCCACTCAACAGGAAGGTTCTCACTGTAACCAGTGACTGTAATCTGGTTCAGGTTATTAATCAACCTGCTCAAGAGGAAGGTTCTCACTGTAACCAGTGACTGTAATCTGGTTCAGGTTATTAATCAACCTGCTCAAGAGGAAGGTTCTCACTGTAACCAGTGCCTGTAATCTGGTTCAGGTTATTAATCAACCTACCAGGGTGTTTACAAACACTACAGGAACAAGATCATCTACATGTATTGGTCACATCTTTACTAATAGAGATTGAAAATTAGCCGGCTGGCTAAAACCGGCACTTTTACTGAAACGTTGATTAATGTGCACTGTCCCTGTAAAAATAAAAATAAACTCAAACTCAAACTCAATACTGTAGAACTTTGTTCTGAAGCTGTATCCGTACCCATTGGATGCAGTGATCACAATATAGTGGCTGTATCCAGGAAAGCCAAAGTTCCAACAGCTGGGCCTAAAATAGTGTATAAGAGATCATACAAAAGATTTAGCTGTGACTCTTATGGTGATGATGTTAAAAATATTTGTTGGTCTGATGTGATTAATGAGGAGCATCCAGATGCTGCACTTGGTGAATTTATGAAATTGCTTCTTCCAATTATTTAGAAACATGCAGCTGTTAAGAAACTGACTGTTAGAACTGTTAAGGCTCCATGGATTGATGAGGAATTTAAAAACTGTATTGGTTGAAAGAGATGAAGCAAAAGGAGTGGCTGATAAGTCTGGCTGTACATCTGACTGGCTGACTTACTTATGTGACTGAATTGAACAAAAATGAGAAGAAACTATATTATGAAGCCAAGATCAATGAAATAAAGAATGATGGGAAAAAAATGTACTGTAAAAAAACGTACTGTAAATGAAATGATGGTCAAAAAGACAAATACAGCTCCGTCTTTCATCGAATCAGATACTTGTTCATCACAAAACCATTTGATGTTGACAGTTATTTGAATGATTACTTCACAGTCAAAGTGGGCAAACTTAGTCAGGAAATGCCAACAACAAACAGTGAGCCATCATATTCATGCATAACAAAACAAGTAATGAAAGAAAAGCATTGCAAGTTTGAATTTTGTAAAGTTAGTGAGGGAGAGGTGGAAAAAAGTATTGTTATCGATCAATAATGACAAACCTCCTGACATTGACCACTTAGATTGAAAGTTACTGAGGATGGTAGCTGACTCTATAGCCACTCCTATCTGTCATATCTTTAATCTGAGCCTAGAGGAAAGTCTTTGTCCTGGAGGGAAGTAAAGCGGCCTTTACTGATTCTAACAACAGACCTACAAAGTGTGGTGTACTGCATGGCAGCTCTCTAGGCCCTGTACTCTTTTCTATGTTTACCAATGACCTGCCACTGGCATTAAACAAAGCATGTGTGTCCATGTATGCTGATGACTCAACCATATACGCATCAGCAACCACAGCTAATGAAATCACTAAAACCCTTAACAAAGGTTTGAGTCTGTTTTGGCATGGGTGGCCAGTAATAAACTGGTCCTGAAAATCTTTAAAATATGAACATTGTATTTGGTACAAATCATTCCCTAAGTTCTAGCCCTCAGCTGCATCTGGTAATGAATGGTGTGGCTGTTGAACAAGGTGAGGAGACTTCATTCCTTGGCGTTACCTTAGATTGTAAACTGTCATGGTCAAAACATATAGATTCAATGGTTGTAAAGTCCTGCAGGCTCTAGTTTAGTCTAATCTTGATTATTGTCCAGTCATATGGTCGACTGCTGCAAGGAAAGACCTAGTTAAGCTGCAGCTGACCCAGAACAGAGCAGCACGTTCTGTTCTTCATTGTATTCAGAGGGCTGATATACATACTATGCTGCCAGTGTCTCTTGGCTAAGAGTTGAGGAGAGACTGACTGCATCACTTCTTAATTTTATAAGAAACATTCATGTTTTGAAAATCCCAAATTGTTTGCATTGTCAACTTACACACAGCTCTGACACACACACTTACCCCACCAGACATGCCACCAGGGATATTTTCACAGTCCCAAATCCAGAACAAATTCAAGAAAGCGTACAGTATTATATAGAGACCTTTTGCATGGAACTTCCTTCCATCTGATATTGCTCAAATAAACAGCAAACCTGGTTTAAAAAACAGATAAAGCAACACCTCACAGCACAACGCCTCTCCCCTATTTGACCTAGATAGTTTGTGTGTATGCATTGATATGGAGGCCACGTGTGATGTTTTAAATGTGTATAGTTCTGTCCTTAAGCTGTTCTTGTCTATTGATGCTCTGTATTATGTCATGTTTCATGTCTGTGTGGACCCCAGGAAGAATAGCTGCTGCTTTTGCAACAGCTAATGGGGATCCAAATAAAAATACCTAAAATACCAAACACCTACTCCCACAATTACTTACTTAAACTTGCAATGGTCTTTATCCAGATCTGGCGTATAGAGGACCTGGAGTTGAGAGAGCTCCACCCCAGCTCGTTCGGTCAGTTCTACGGAGGAGACTGTTACCTGGTGCTCTACACCTACAAGAGAGCTAGCAAGCTGCAGTACATACTCTACATGTGGCAGGTAAGACACTGACAACAACAGGTTCAGACCATGTCTTCTTTAGTGGATATAATGCCTTGAGTTTCAGCATTATAGTGTTGGTCAACGTTGATAGTCTGTGCTCCTGAGACTAGTCAGTGTATAGTTAATTAATCACTAGAAGCTGAGACTAGTCAGTGTATAGATAATTAATCACTAGAAGCTGAGACTAGTTAGTGTATAGTTAATTAAACACTAGAAGCTGTGACTAGTCAGTGACTAGTTAATTAACCTGCGTGTTGTGCTGGGTGTGTGTGACTGACGTGTGTCTTGGTTTACGGTGCAGGGTCGCCATGCTACTCAGGATGAGATCACATCGTGTGCCTATCAGGCCGTTGCCATGGACAACAAGTACAGCGGAGTGCCGGTCCAAGTCAGGGTGGTCATGGGAAAAGAGCCGCGTCACTTCCTGGCCATCTTTAAAGGAAAACTCATCATCTTCGAGGTGAGATCATCTTTCATCTGGTGACATGGTCCTTCATCTTAAAGAGATAGTTTGAGTAAAATGTCCCTTTCCTTGAGTTTAATCTGAAGGTCCATGGTGACATAATCCACAATAATCCATGATTTACTTCTGTCTACAGCCTGAAGTTAGCATGTTAGCATCACTAGATTTCATCAGTGGTTCCAGGAGAACCGACGTTAGCGAAGCTGCACTGCAGAGCTGAAACTTCCTCAAAAACGCTTCAAACTAAATTGGGTCCATAATTGTGAAGAACCCGTCCGTGTTTTCTTCACCGTGGGAATCTTGTTATCTTTTAATGGTCAAATGCTCTGATACTTCCTATGTTTACTGGTCAGCAAACCATGTCGAAGTGCCCCAGGTCAACAATGTCCTCACTGGAAGACCCATGAAGATGCTCTCTGCTCTCTGCTCTCTGCTCTCTGCTCTCTGCTCTCTGCTCTCTGCTCTCTGCTCTCTGCTCTCTGCTCTCTGCTCTCTGCTCTCTGCTCTCTGCTCTCTGCTCTCTGCTCTCTGCTTTCTGCTCTCTGCTCTCTGCTCTCTGCTCTCTGCTTTCTGCTCTCTGCTCTCTGCTCTCTGCTCTCTGCTCTCTGCTCTCTGTTGTCTGCTCTCTGCTTTCTGCTCTCTGCTCTCTGCTCTCTGTTGTTTGCTCTCTGCTTTCTGCTCTCTGCTCTCTGCTCTCTGCTCTCTGCTCTCTGCTCTCTGCTCTCTGCTCTGCTCTCTGTTGTCTGCTCTCTGCTTTCTGCTCTCTGCTCTCTGCTCTCTGCTCTCTGCTCTCTGCTCTCTGCTCTCTGCTTTCTGCTCTCTGCTCTCTGCTCTCTGCTCTCTGCTCTCTGTTGAACCTCTGCTTTCTGCTCTCTGCTCTCTGCTCTCTGTTGTCTGCTCTCTGCTTTCTGCTCTCTGCTCTCTGCTCTCTGCTCTCTGCTCTCTGCTTTCTGCTCTCTGCTCTCTGCTCTCTGCTCTCTGCTCTCTGCTCTCTGTTGTCTGCTCTCTGCTTTCTGCTCTCTGCTCTCTGCTCTCTGCTCTCTGCTCTCTGCTCTCTGCTCTCTGCTTTCTGCTCTCTGCTCTCTGTTGTCTGCTCTCTGCTTTCTGCTCTCTGCTCTCTGCTCTCTGCTCTCTGCTCTCTGCTCTCTGCTCTCTGCTCTCTGCTCTCTGTTGTCTGCTCTCTGCTTTCTGCTCTCTGCTCTCTGCTCTCTGCTCTCTGCTCTCTGCTTTCTGCTCTCTGCTCTCTGCTCTCTGCTCTCTGCTCTCTGCTCTCTGTTGTCTGCTCTCTGCTTTCTGCTCTCTGCTCTCTGCTCTCTGCTCTCTGCTCTCTGCTCTCTGCTTTCTGCTCTCTGCTCTCTGTTGTCTGCTCTCTGCTTTCTGCTCTCTGCTCTCTGCTCTCTGCTCTCTGCTCTCTGCTCTCTGCTTTCTGCTCTCTGCTCTCTGCCTCTGCTCTCTGCTCTCTGCTTTCTGCTCTCTGCTCTCTGCTCTCTGCTCTCTGCTTTCTGCTCTCTGCTCTATGCTCTCTGCTTTCTGCTCTCTGCTCTCTGCTCTCTGCTCTCTGCTCTCTGCTCTCTGCTCTCTGCTCTCTGCTCTCTGCTTTCTGCTCTCTGCTCTCTGCTCTCTGCTCTCTGCTCTCTGCTACATGAGGAAATCCCTCCAGTTCTGAGCAACCAAATTCCAGAGAGTACTTTAGTAGTATGCACGTAAACAAAAATCCCTGCTGACGCCACCGACTACCAATCTTAGTTTGGAGTGTTTTTTGAGGAAGTTTCTGCTTGCAGTGCAGCTTTGCTAACGTCGTTTCTCCTGGAACCACTGATTAAATGTGATGAAGCTAACATGCTGGATTATTGTGGATTCTGTCACCATGGACCTTCAGACAAAACTCAAGGAAAGGGACATGTCACCCAAATGTAGATTTTGGATGAATTATCCCTTTAAGATGATTTTGTGTACACTGTTGTGTGTGTGTGTGTGTGTGTGTGTGTGTGTGTGTGTGTGTGTGTGTGTGTGTGTGGTGTGTGTGTGTGAGTTCAGGGTGGTACAGGCAGAGCGGGGTGACTAACCCAGGCCCGGGAGCCAGACTGTTCCAGGTTCGAGGGACTCATGAGATGAACACCAGGGCTACTGAGGTCCCAGCCCGCTCCTCATCACTCAACACCAATGATGTGTTCCTGCTAAAAACTGACCACACGATTTACCTGTGGTATGGCAAGGTACTATACTGTTACCTGTGGTACGGCAAGGTACTATACTGTTACCTGTGGTACGGCAAGGTACTATACTGTTACCTGTGGTACGGCAAGGTCAGACACTGTTACCTGTGGTACGGCAAGGTACTACACTGTTACCTGTGGTACGGCAAGGTACTACACTGTTACCTGTGGTACGGCAAGGTACTATACTGTTACCTGTGGTACGGCAAGGTACTACACTGTTACCTGTGGTACGGCAAGGTACTATACTGTTACCTGTGGTACGGCAAGGTCAGACACTGTTACCTGTGGTACGGCAAGGTACTATACTGTTACCTGTGGTACGGCAAGGTACTATACTGTTACCTGTGGTACGGCAAGGTACTATACTGTTACCTGTGGTACGGCAAGGTCAGACACTGTTACCTGTGGTATGGCAAGGTACTACACTGTTACCTGTGGTACGGCAAGGTACTACACTGTTACCTGTGGTACGGCAAGGTACTACACTGTTACCTGTGGTACGGCAAGGTACTACACTGTTACCTGTGGTACGGCAAGGTACTATACTGTTACCTGTGGTACGGCAAGGTACTACACTGTTATCTGTGGTACGGCAAGGTACTATACTGTTACTTGTGGTACGGCAAGGTACTACACTGTTACCTGTGGTACGGCAAGGTACTACACTGTTACCTGTGGTACGGCAAGGTCAAACACTGTTATCTGTGATACGGCAAGGTCAGACACTGTTACCTGTGGTACGGCAAGGTCAGACACTGTTACCTGTGGTACGGCAAGGTACTACACTGTTACCTGTGGTACGGCAAGGTACTACACTGTTACCTGTGGTACGGCAAGGTACTATACTGTTACCTGTGGTACGGCAAGGTCAGACACTGTTACCTGTGGTATGGCAAGGTACTACACTGTTACCTGTGGTACGGCAAGGTACTACACTGTTACCTGTGGTACGGCAAGGTACTACACTGTTACCTGTGGTACGGCAAGGTACTACACTGTTACCTGTGGTACGGCAAGGTACTACACTGTTACCTGTGGTACGGCAAGGTACTACACTGTTACCTGTGGTACGGCAAGGTACTACACTGTTATCTGTGGTACGGCAAGGTCAGACACTGTTACCTGTGGTACGGCAAGGTACTATACTGTTACCTGTGGTACGGCAAGGTACTACACTGTTATCTGTGGTACGGCAAGGTACTATACTGTTACCTGTGGTATGGCAAGGTACTACACTGTTACCTGTGGTACGGCAAGGTACTATACTGTTACCTGTGGTACGGCAAAGTCAAACACTGTTAACTGTGATACGGCAAGATCAGACACTGTTACCTGTGGTACGGCAAGGTCAGACACTGTTACCTGTGGTACGGCAAGGTACTACACTGTTACCTGTGGTACGGCAAGGTACTACACTGTTACCTGTGGTACGGCAAGGTCAGACACTATTATCTGTGATACGGCAAGGTCAGACACTGTTACCTGTGGTACGGCAAGGTCGGACACTGTTACCTGTGGTACGGCAAGGTCAGACACTGTTACCTGTGGTACGGCAAGGTCAGACACTGTTACCTGTGGTATTTCAAGGTATAATGTTTGACAGGGATTATATAACGGTTGGGTCTTATCCTGAATGCTAATATGTTAAAACTGCATTCCAGCTGGTGTCTATTCCACAAGTTACCACTGGCTAAATATATGACGTTAAAATGCCTATTCACTCTGATCCATCTGACTACGCAATCCATCAGCCCAGCCAGGCAATTTATAGACTTGATCTCCACTATAAAAAGCATCTAGCATCTCACATTTCTTTTAGACTAACATTTAGTTTCCAACAGTGGAGATATAAAGGCACAAGGCGAGACCCAGATGCAGACACAGGAGGCAGATGGTTAGATTCCAAGATGTTTATTAACAATCCAAAAGGGGAAGGCAAGAGAATGGTCGTGGACAGGCAAAAGGTCAAAACCAGTTCAGAGTTCCAGAATGGTCAGGCAGGCTCGAGGTCAGGGCAGGGCAGGCAGAATGGTCAGGCAGGCTCGAGGTCAGGGCAGGGCAGGCAGAATGGTCAGGCAGGCTCGAGGTCAGGGCAGGGCAGGCAGAATGGTCAGGCAGGCTCGATGGTCAGGGCAGGGCAGGCAGAATGGTCAGGCAGGCTCATGGTCAGGGCAGGGCAGGCAGAATGGTCAGGCAGGCTCGAGGTCAGGGCAGGACAGGCAGAATGGTCAGGCAGGCTCGAGGTCAGGGCAGGGCAGGCAGAATGGTCAGGCAGGCTCGAGGTCAGGGCAGGGCAGGCAGAATGGTCAGGCAGGCTCAGGTCAGGGCAGGGCAGGCAGAATGGTCAGGCAGGCTCGAGGTCAGGGCAGGACAGGCAGAATGGTCAGGCAGGCTCGAGGTCAGGGCAGGGCAGGCAGAATGGTCAGGCAGGCTCGAGGTCAGGGCAGGGCAGGGCAGGCAGAATGGTCAGGCAGGCTCGAGGTCAGGGCAGGGCAGGCAGAATGGTCAGGCAGGCTCGAGGTCAGGGCAGGGCAGGCAGAATGGTCAGGCAGGCTCGAGGTCAGGGCAGGGCAGGGCAGGCAGAATGGTCAGGCAGGCTCGAGGTCAGGGCAGGGCAGGGCAGGCAGAATGGTCAGGCAGGCTCGAGGTCAGGGCAGGGCAGGGCAGGGCAGGCAGAATGGTCAGGCAGGCTCGAGGTCAGGGCAGGGCAGGCAGAATGGTCAGGCAGGCTCGAGGTCAGGGCAGGGCAGGCAGAATGGTCAGGCAGGCTCGAGGTCAGGGCAGGGCAGGCAGAATGGTTAGGCAGGTTCGAGGTCAGGGCAGGGCAGGCAGAATGGTTAGGCAGGTGGGAATGGAGCAAGAAAATCAGGCAAAGGTCAAAACCGGGATATTCAATATTCAATTTCGATCTCCAGCTCTTCCACAGTAATGAACGTGTCAGGAGTTGGGACGAGACAAACAGACAGGCAGACAGCGTTTCTCAGCCAGTCGAAATCATGAATCAGCTGGCATCATTTTTAAACATATGAACTGGCAATTGATAAAAAGAAAAGCAAAATAACGTGCAGCTAGTTTGCAGTCTTTCCAGCTTCAGTTTGAAGTGATTGTGTTGTCTGTGTTGTTGCTGTGTTGTTGCTGTGTTGTTGTCTGTGTTGTTGCTGTGTTGTTGTCTGTGTTGTTGCTGTGTTGTTGCTGTGTTGTTGTCTGTGTTGTTGCTGTTGTTGTTGTTGCTGTGTTGTTGCTGTGTTGTTGCTGTGTTGTTGCTGTGTTGTTGTCTGTGTTGTCTGTGTTGTTGCTGTGTTGTTGGCTGTGTTGTTGCTGTGTTGTTGCTTGTTGTCTGTGTTGTTGTGCTGTGTTGTTGCTGTGTTGTTGTTGCTGTGTTGTTGCTGTGTTGTTGCTGTGTTGTTGCTGTGTTGTTGTCTGTGTTGTCTGTGTTGTTGCTGTGTTGTTGGCTGTGTTGTTGCTGTGTTGTTGCTGTGTTGTTGCTGTGTTGTTGTCTGTGTTGTTGGCTGTGTTGTTGTCTGTGTTGTTGTCTGTGTTGTTGCTGTGTTGTTGTCTGTGTTGTTGCTGCTGTGTTGTTGCTGTGTTGTTGCTGTTGTTGTTGTCTGTGTTGTTGTTGCTGTGTTGTTGTCTGTGTTGTTGCTGTGTTGTTGCTGTGTTGTTGCTGTGTTGTTGCTGTGTTGTTGCTGTGTTGTTGCTGTGTTGTGTTGTTGCTGTGTTGTTGCTGTGTTGTTGCTGTCTGTTGCTGTGTTGTTGCTGTGTTGTTGTCTGTGTTGTTGCTGTGTTGTTGCTGTGTTGTTGCTGTGTTGTTGCTGTGTTGTTTGCTGTGTTGTTGCTGTTGCTGTGTTGTTGCTGTGTTGTTGCTGTGTTGTTGCTGTGTTGTTGCTGTGTTGTTGCTGTTGTGTGTTGTTGCTGTGTTGTTGCTGTGTTGTTGCTGTGTTGTTGCTGTGTTGTTGTGCTGTGTTGTTGCTGTGTTGTTGCTGTGTTGTTGTCTGTGTTGTTGCTGTGTTGTTGTCTGTGTTGTTGTCTGTGTTGTTGTCTGTGTTGTTGCTGTGTTGTTGCCGTGTTGTTGCTGTGTTGTTGACTCTGTTGTTGGCTAGCTCCTCTGAACAACAGTGTCCAGCTTCAGTTTGAAGTGATTGTGTTAGCTGTGTTGTTAGCTAGCTCCTCTGAACAACAGTGTCCTGATTCAGTTTGAAGTGATTGTGTTAGCTGTGTTGTTGGCTAGCTCCTCTGAACAACAGTGTCCAGCTTCAGTTTGAAGTGATTGTGTTAGCTGTGTTGTTAGCTAGCTCCTCTGAACAACAGTGTCTTGACTAGTGAGCACATTTTTTATGCCAGGCGAAATCACACCTCATTGTTATGGATGTATCCAAATAAATGTCACTAGAAAACTGCTTAAACAAATGCAAATGTAGCTACTTTGTTGTTATTCTGGCTGCACTGTTTGACGTGACTGTAAGTTAGTTGGCTAGTTAGCAAGGGATACAAACGTTGCCAGCCAGTATGGCAATCGAACATGTAGAATGAACGTCTGGGTCGCATCCATAGATACAGAACAAAAAGACTGAACGTCTGGGTCGCATCCATAGATACAGAACAAAAAGACTGAACATCTGGGTCGCTTCCATAGATACAGAACAAAAAGACTGAACATCTGGGTTCGCATCCATAGATACAGAACAAAAAGACTGAACATCTGGGTCGCATCCATAGATACAGAACAAAAAGACTGAACGACTGGGTCACATCCATAGATACAGAACACAAAGACTGAACGACAGGTCTTGCATCCATAGATACAGAACACAAAGACTGAACGACTGGATGCATCCATAGATACAGAACACAAAGACTGAGCGACTTTGGTTATTCTGGCATCCATAGATACAGAACACAAAGACTGAACGACTGGGTCGCATCCATAGATACAGAACAAAAAGACTGAACGACTGGGTCGCATCCATAGATACAGAACACAAAGACTGAACGACTGGGTCGCATCCATAGATACAGAACAAAAAGACTGAACATCTGGGTCGCATCCATAGATACAGAACAAAAAGACTGAATGACTGGGTCGCATCCATAGATACAGAACAAAAAGACTGAATGACTGGGTCACATCCATAGATACAGAACAAAAAGACTGAACGTCTGGGTCGCATCCATAGATACAGAACAAAAAGACTGAACATCTGGGTCGCATCCATAGATACAGAACAAAAAGACTGAAAGGCTGGGTCGCATCCATAGATACAGAACAAAAAGACTGAAAGGCTGGGTCTCATCTCTAGTAACCAAACCAATAGAACGAACAACCAGCCAGCTTAGGTAGCAACCCTAGATTTGTATCGGGACTATATATTGTGGAAGGATGAAATAGTGTCAATAAATTCAGCAAAATAATGTTTTTAATAAAAATATTCCAATAATTATTTGAATATGTTGTTCACCCGTTGTAAAAAACTGAAAAAGCCCTTGAAGCCGGCGTTTGATAGATATATTGGCAGGGTTTTCCAGTCCTCGACTTTGTCTCCGACCTAACTACACCCGTGCCAATATATCCTCCAAACAATGGCTTCTCGGGCTTCACTTAGAGAGCAGAGGGAAGGGATCAGTTTTCATGTATCTGTATTGTGTGTGACATGTGCCTGTATCCTGCATCTTCTGTCTCAGGGTTGTAGTGGTGATGAGAGAGAGATGGCAAAGGCAGTGGCAGACGTTCTGTCCAGGCAGGATAAACAGGTTGTTATGGAGGGACAGGAGCCTGCTGAGTTCTGGGTGGCTCTGGGAGGGAAGGCCCCTTACGCCTGCGACAAGAGGTACACACACACTGCTGACACGGTACATACAGACTGATGACACGGTACACACGCACTGCTGACACGGTACACACAGACTGATGACACGGTACACACACACTGCTGACACGGTACACACAGACTGATGACACGGTACACACACACTGCTGACACGGTACACATACACTGATGACACGGTACATACACTGATGATACGGTACACACAGACGGATGACACGGTACACACACACTGCTGACACGGTACACACAGACTGCTGACACGGTACACACAGACTGATGACACGGTACACACACACTGCTGACACGGTACACACACACACTGATGATACGGTACACACAGACTGATGACACGGTACACACACTGATGACACGGTACACACACACTGCTGACATGGTACACACACACTGATGACACGGTACACACACTGATGACACGGTACACACACTGATGATACGGTACACACACACTGATGACACGGTACACACACACTGATGACACGGTACACACACACTGATGATATGGTACACACACACTGAAGACACGGTACACACACACTGATGACACAGTACACACACACTGATGATACAGTACACACACACTGATGACACGGTACACACACTGCTAATACGGTACACACACACTGTTGATACGGTACACACACACTGCTAACACGGTACACATACACTGATGACATGGTACACACACACTGATGATACGGTACACACACACTGAAGACATGGTACACGCACACTGATGACACAGTACACACATACTGATGATACAGTACACACACACTGTTGATACGGTACACACACACTGTTGATACGGTACACACACACTGCTAACACGGTACACACAGATTGATGACACGGTACACACAGACTGATGACACGGTACACACAGACTGATGACACGGTACAAACAGACTGATGACACAGTACACACAGACTGATGACACGGTACACACAGACTGATGACACGGTACAAACAGACTGATGACACAGTACACACAGACTGATGACACAGTACACACAGACTGATGACACGGTACACACAGATTGATGACACGGTACACACAGACTGATGACACGGTACATACAGACTGATGACACGGTACAAACAGACTGATGACACAGTACACACAGACTGATGACACGGTACACACAGACTGATGATAATAGAACTAGAATGACACTAGACCTAGGATGATAATATAAGGTCACTTTAACTCTACCTACATGTACGTATTACCTCAATTACCTCGACAAACCGGTGACCCAGCACATTGACTCTGTACTGGTACCCACTCTATGTAGCCTCACTATTGCTCATTTTATTTTAATGCTGATATTTAATTACTTTTATTTTCTTATTTTTTAAATTATCTATTTTTTTTACTTAACACGTTTTCCTTCTGAACTTCTTAAAGCATTGTTGGTTAAGGGGTTGTAAGTAAACATTTCACAATAAGGTCTACACCTGTTGTATTCTGAGCATGTGACAAATACAATTTGATTTGAAAAAAGAAATGATAATAGAACTATAACTACGATGATACTAGGATGATACTAGGATGACACTAGAACTAGGATGACACTAGAACTAGGATGACACTAGAACTAGGATGGCACTGGAACTAGGATGATATGGGAACTAGGATGGCACTAGAACTAGGATGGCACTAGAACTAGGATGACACTAGAACTAGGATGACACTAGAACTAGGATGACACTAGAACTAGGATGACACTAGAAGTAGGATGGCACTAGAACTAGGATGATATGGGAACTAGGATGACACTAGAACTAGGATGACACTAGAACTAGGATGGCACTAGAACTAGGATGACACTAGAACTAGGATGATAGAACTAGGATGACACTAGAACTAGGATGACACTAGAACTAGGATGACACTAGAACTAGGATGGCACTAGAACTAGGATGACACTAGAACTAGGATGACACTAGAACTAGGATGACACTAGAACTAGGATGACACTAGAACTAGGATGACACTAGAACTAGGATGGCACTAGAACTAGGATGACACTAGAACTAGGATGACACTAGAACTAGGATGACACTAGAACTAGGATGACACTAGAACTAGGATGACATTAGAACTAGGATGACACTAGAACTAGGATGACACTAGAACTAGGATGACACTAGAACTAGGATGGCACTAGAACTAGGATGACACTAGAACTAGGATGGCACTAGAACTAGGATGACACTAGAACTAGGATGACACTAGAACTAGGATGACACTAGAACTAGGATGATACTAGAACTAGGATGGCACTAGAACTAGGATGACACTAGAACTAGGATGGCACTAGAACTAGGATGACACTAGAACTAGGATGACACTAGAACTAGGATGACAATAGAACTAGGATGACACTAGAACTAGGATGACAATAGAACTAGGATGAAACTAGAACTAGGATGACAATAGAACTAGGATGACACTAGAAATAGGATGACACTAAAACTAGGATGACACTAGAACTAGGATGGCACTAGAACTAGGATGACACTAGAACTAGGATGAAACTAGAACTAGGATGACACTAGAACTAGGATGGCACTAGAACTAGGATGACACTAGAACTAGGATGGCACTTGAACTAGCCGGATAATAGAACTAGCATGAAGCTAGAACTAGGATGACAGTAGAATTAGAACTAGGATGACACTATATATAGGATGAAACTACAACTAGAATTACACTTGAACTAGTGTCTAGATTTTTCATGTTCAGGTCCCTATTGCAATATCTTTAGATGTAATCCTGCTATTGGTAGATCTATCGGTCTGAACATGTCATTTGACTCTGTGACATCAAATGATGTCATGTGACTTTGTGACATCACATCCTGTCCATCAGACTGCAGAAGGAGGAGACTCCCCACAGCCCTCGGTTGTTTGAATGCTCCAATCAGACTGGTCGGTTCAGGATGACAGAGGTGGAGGACTTGACTCAGGAGGACCTGGACCAGGATGATGTCATGCTGCTAGACACCTGGGAGGAGGTGAGGGGTCAGGGGCCATGACTATTGTTACCTGGGAGGAGGTGAAGCGTCAGGGGCTATGACTATTGTTACCTGGGAGGAGGTAAGGAGTCAGGGGCCATGACTATAGTTACCTGGGAGGAGGTGAGGGGTCAGGGGCCATGACTATAGTTACCTGGGAGGAGGTGAGGGGTCAGGGGCCATGACTATAGTTACCTGGGAGGAGGTGAGGGGTCAGGGGCCATGACTATAGTTACCTGGGAGGAGGTAAGGGGTCAGGGGCCATGACTATTGTTACCTGGGAGGAGGTGAAGCGTCAGGGGCTATGACTATTGTTACCTGGGAGGAGGTAAGGGGTCAGGGGCCATGACTATAGTTACCTGGGAGGAGGTGAGGGGTCAGGGGCCATGACTATTGTTACCTGGGAGGAGGTGAGGGGTCAGGGGCTATGACTATAGTTACCTGGGAGGAGGTAAGGGGTCAGGGGCCATGACTATTGTTACCTGGGAGGAGGTGAGCGTCAGGGGCTATGACTATTGTTACCTGGGAGGAGGTGAGGGTCAGGGGCCATGACTATAGTTACCTGGGAGGAGGTAAGGGGTCAGGGGCCATGACTATAGTTACCTGGGAGGAGGTAAGGGGTCAGGGGCCATGACTATAGTTACCTGGGAGGAGGTAAGGGGTCAGGGGCCATGACTATAGTTACCTGGGAGGAGGTGAGGGGACAGGGGCCATGACTATAGTTACCTGGGAGGAGGTGAATGGTCAGGGGTCATCACTTTGGTTACCTGGGAGGAGATGAGGGGTCAAGGGTCATCACTATGGTTATCTGAGAGGAGGTTAGGGTTCAGGGGTCATCACTATAGTTACCGGGGAATAGGTGAGAGGTCATTGCCACGGTTACCAGGGGCTTGGTCCCTGGGCTCAGTCCAATCCTCTGGTAACATGTGATTCCAGTAGTTGATGTTTAAACAGAGATGAAGCAAGTATCATATAGTTCTCATGTAGAGCATGACTCTACATAAAGCACAGTTCACTTCAGGGGAACCATACCATCATTACCACTGAATAACCCTGACTCCATATTTGTCCAATCCCGTCAGATCTTCCTGTGGATTGGCAGGTCTGCCAACGAATATGAGACCAAGGAAGCGTGTAACAGTGCTCTAGAGTACCTGAGGACACACCCAGCGGGGCGGGACCCTGACACACCCATCATCTCCGTCAAACAGGGCTACGAGCCACTGACCTTCACCGGATGGTTCAACGCATGGGACCCTCAGAAGTGGAGCGTGAGTAGATCTGGGACACCAGCCATCACCGCTAGAGGGAAAACGGGATGCACTGCTACAAATGGGACTGGATGTGTTTTATTGAGTAACTTCAGCAAGTGAATTGAATGTATTAGGGGACTCGAGTCAATCTGTGTGTGTTAGTGTGTTCTGTGCATCTATTTACAGTCAGGTAGAGTTTGAATAAATGTATTTATGATTCTTAACATGAAGATCACAGACCGGTGATCTGTTACCAAACTGGTGTTACCAAACTGGTGTTAACAGACTGGTGTTACCAAACTGGTGTTAACAGACTGGTGTTTACAGACTGGTGTTTACAGACTGGTGTTAACAGACTGGTGTTAACAGACTGGTGTTAACAGACTGGTGTTTACAGACTGGTGTTTACAGACTGGTGTTTACAGACTGGTGTTAACAGACTGGTGTTTACAGACTGGTGTTAACAGACTGGTGTTAACAGACTGGTGTTACCAAACTGGTGTTACCAAACTGGTGTTAACAGACTGGTGTTAACAGACTGGTGTTAACAGACTGGTGTTTACAGACTGGTGTTAACAGACTGGTGTTAACAGACTGGTGTTACCAAACTGGTGTTACCAAACTGGTGTTTACAGACTGGTGTTTACAGACTGGTGTTTACAGACTGGTGTTAACAGACTGGTGTTAACAGACTGGTGTTAACAGACTGGTGTTTACAGACTGGTGTTAACAGACTGGTGTTAACAGACTGGTGTTAACAGACTGGTGTTAACAAACTGTTGTTAACAGACTGGTGTTAACAGACTGGTGTTTACAGACTGGTGTTAACAGACTGGTTTTTACAGACTGGTTTTTACAGACTGGTGTTTACAGACTGGTGTTTACAGACTGGTGTTTACAGACTGGTTTTTACAGACTGGTGTTTACAGACTGGTGTTAACAGACTGGTGTTTACAGACTGGTGTTTACAGACTGGTGTTTACAGACTGGTGTTTACAGACTGGTGTTTACAGACTGGTTTTTACAGACTGGTGTTTACAGACTGGTGTTAACAGACTGGTGTTTACAGACTGGTGTTTACAGACTGGTGTTTACAGACTGGTTTTACAGACTGGTGTTAACAGACTGGTTTTTACAGACTGGTGTTAACAGACTGGTTTTTACAGACTGGTGTTTACAGACTGGTGTTTACAGACTGGTGTTTACAGACTGGTGTTTACAGACTGGTGTTAACAGACTGGTGTTAACAGACTGGTGTTTACAGACTGGTGTTTACAGACTGGTGTTTACAGACTGGTGTTAACAGACTGGTGTTAACAGACTGGTGTTAACAGACTGGTTTTTACAGACTGGTGTTAACAGACTGGTGTTTACAGACTGGTGTTAACAGACTGGTTTTTACAGACTGGTTTTTACAGACTGGTGTTAACAGACTGGTGTTAACAGACTGGTGTTAACAGACTGGTGGATCTTCTCTTCTCAACAGGGAGGCTCCTCCTATGAGGAAATGAAACAAAACCTGGGCGATGTTGCATCTATCTCTCAGATTACTGTAGTAAGTGATTCACTAACACACTCTAGCAATAATGTTACTAACTCAACCAAGTAATAAAAATAACCATTAGCCACCTTGTATTGTCATGATGATATAACCAATAGAAGCCTAACCTTTATGCATCAAACATGAATGATCGTAAGCAAAGAAACATTCATTTAAATATGTTATAAATCATCCAATATGCTTCCACCTGTTAGGGGGGATATCAGCTTTCAGCTGTTAGAGGGGATATCAGCTTTCACCTGTTAGATGAGATATCAGCTTTCACCTGTTAGAGGAGATATCAGCTTTCACCTGTTAGAGGAGATATCAGCTTTCACCTGTTAGAGGGGATATCAGCTTCCACCTGTTAGAGGGGATACCAGCTTCCACCTGTTAGAGGAGATATCAGCTTTCACCTGTTAGAGGAGATATCAGCTTTCACCTGTTAGAGGAGATATCAGCTTTCACCTGTTAGAGGGATATCAACTTCCACCTGTTAGAGGGGATACCAGCTTCCACCTGTTAGAGGGGATATCAGCTTTCACCTGTTAGAGGGGATATCAGCTTCCACCTGTTAGAGGGGATACCAGCTTCCACCTGTTAGAGGGGATATCAGCTTTCACCTGTTAGAGGGGATATCAGCTTTCACCTGTTAGAGGGGATATCAGCTTCCACCTGTTAGAGGGGATACCAGCTTCCACCTGTTAGAGGGGATATCAGCTTCCACCTGTTAGAGGGGATACCAGCTTCCACCTGTTAGAGGGGATATCAGCTTTCACCTGTTAGAGGGGATATCAGCTTTCACCTGTTAGATGGGATACCAGCTTTCACCTGTTTGAGGGGATATCAGCTTTCACCTGTTAGAGGGGATATCAGCTTTCACCTGTTAGAGGGGATATCAGCTTTCACCTGTTAGAGGGATATCAGCTTTCACCTGTTAGAGGGGATATCAGCTTTCACCTGTTAGAGGGGATATCAGCTTTCACCTGTTAGAGGGGATATCAGCTTCCACCTGTTAGAGGGGATACCAGCTTCCACCTGTTAGAGGGGATATCAGCTTCCACCTGTTAGAGGGGATACCAGCTTCCACCTGTTAGAGGGGATATCAGCTTTCACCTGTTAGAGGGGATATCAGCTTTCACCTGTTAGATGGGATACCAGCTTTCACCTGTTAGAGGGGATATCAGCTTTCACCTGTTAGAGGAGATATCAGCTTTCACCTGTTGGATGGGATATCAGCTTTCACCTGTTGGATGGGATATCAGCTTTCATCTGTTGGATGGGATATCAGCTTTCACCTGTTAGAGGAGATATCAGCTTTCATCTGTTGGATGGGATATCAGCTTTCACCTGTTAGATGGGATATCAGCTTTCACCTGTTAGAGGGGATATCAGCTTTCACCTGTTAGATGGGATATCAACTTTCACCTGTTAGAGGGGATATCAGCTTCCACCTGTTAGAGGGGATATCAGTTTTCACCTGTTAGAGGGGATATCAGCTTTCACCTGTTAGATGGGATATCAGCTTTCACCTGTTAGAGGGGATATCAGCTTTCACCTGTTAGAGGGGATATCAGCTTTCACCTGTTAGAGGGGATATCAGCTTTCACCTGTTAGAGGGGATATCAGCTTTCACCTGTTAGAGGGGATATCAGCTTTCACCTGTTAGAGGGGATATCAGCTTCCACCTGTTAGATGGGATATCAGCTTCCACTTGTTAGATGGGATATCAGCTTTCACCTGTTAGATGGGATATCAGCTTTCACCTGTTAGACGGGATATCAGCTTTCACCTGTTAGATGGGATATCAGCTTCCACCTGTTAGAGGGGATATCAGCTTTCACCTTTTAGATGGTATATCAGCTTCCACCTGTTAGAGGGGATATCAGCTTTCACCTGTTAGACGGGATATCAGCTTTCACCTGTTAGATGGGATATCAGCTTCCACTTGTTAGAGGGATATCAGCTTTCACCTGTTAGAGGGGATATCAGCTTTCACCTTTTAGATGGTATATCAGCTTCCACCTGTTAGATGGGATATCAGCTTTCACCTGTTAGATTGGATATCAGCTTTCAAATGTTAGAGGGGATATCAGCTTTCACCTGTTAGATGGGATATCAGCTTTCACCTGTTAGAGGGGATATCAGCTTTCACCTGTTAGAGGAGATATCAGCTTTCACCTGTTATAGGGATAGCTTTCACCTGTTAGATGGGATATCAGCTTTCACCTGTTAGAGGGGATATCAGCTTTCACCTGTTAGATGGGATATCAGCTTTCACCTGTTAGAGGGGATATCAGCTTTCACCTGTTAGAGGGGATATCAGCTTTCACCTGTTAGATGGGATATCAGCTTTCACCTGTTAGATGAGATATCAGCTTTCACCTGTTAGAGGGGATATCAGCTTTCACCTGTTAGATGAGATATCAGCTTTCACCTGTTAGATGGGATATCAGCTTTCACCTGTTAGATGAGATATCAGACCTGTTGGGATATCAGCTTTCACCTGTTAGAGGGGATATCAGCTTTCACCTGTTAGATGGGATATCAGCTTTCACCTGTTAGAGGGGATATCAGCTTTCACCTGTTAGAGGAGATATCAGCTTTCACCTGTTAGATGGGATATCAGCTTTCACCTGTTGGATGGGATATCAGCTTTCACCTGTTAGATGAGATATCAGCTTTCACCTGTTAGAGGAGATATCAGCTTTCACCTGTTAGAGGAGATATCAGCTTTCACCTGTTAGATGGGATATCAGCTTTCACCTGTTAGAGGAGATATCAGCTTTCACCTGTTAGAGGAGATATCAGCTTTCATCTGTTGGATGGGATATCAGTATCTACATCTCACTCCTCCTCTTGTTTCATGTAGAATCTGAACAACACAGAGCTGAGTAAGGGTTCTGCTGGGGGGAGTAGTGGAGGTGCTGGGTACAGCGCTCCAGGAGGCCCAGCCCAGTTCAGCTCTCCACCATCCTACAAGCTCCACCTTGGGACAGGAGGGGGCTCCTGTGGCCCTTCCAGCCCAGCCACCCCTGGAGGTCAGGACTGCCTGTCCACCACCTTCAGCACTACCCTGTCCCCCACCCTGTCCTCCCCCTCCCTGGGCCCCTCCATCACCCTGGTCCCCTCCACCACCCCAGCTCCCAGGACTGGAGAGTACCTGGGCCCTGAGCTGCTGATCAACAAGAGCCCCAATGAGCTGCCCAAGGGAGTGGACCCTAATAGGAGAGAGGTGAGGAGGCTATTATAAAATAGTACTGCTGAGACTGTATTGTACAGCAGGTTATTGGGGAAATTGTCATATTTTCGTTGTTTACTATTTGGACAAATCAGGATTGGGAAAAGGTGGTTCTTAAACTGGTTTCCACAGCACACAAAGTCCAAATTGGATATATCGTTAAAATTCAGGAAAACAGAAAATGTAATTTTTGGCCATGATAAACATGGCTGAAATTAGAGGAAGAGGAAGAGGGAGAGGGAGGCCTAGAGTTTCCATTTGGGAGGAGACTTTTACACAAAGGTAATCCAAATTGTTAATGGCATTCCCCCCAGAAGTAAAACAGGAAATGACAAACTTTCTCGAAATACTTTTACTTCTGGGAAACCAAGATTAGTGTTATGGTGGTGAACTGACAGCAGGGGCCAGCAGGGGTCAGCATAACACATGAAATACGTCTCTCTCACTCAATTCAAGGGCTTTATTGGCATGGGGAACATATGTTTACATTGCCGAAGCAAGTGAAATAGATAATAAACAAAAGTGAAATAAACAATAAAAATGAACAGTAAACATTACACTCACAGAAGTTACAAAAGAATAAAGACATTTCAAATGTCACATTATGTCTATATTCAGTGTTGTAACGTTGTGCAAAAATATCTCTCTCTCTCTTCTCAGGACTATCTCTCTGATGTGGATCTGGAGAACCTGCTGGGTTGTTCTCGGTCTGGTTTCCAGCGGCTGCCCAGGTGGCGGCAGAACGACCTGAAGAAGAAGGCAGGGCTGTTCTAAGTGGGCAGTCGCGTCAGTTGGGATTCCATCGGGACATAGCTTATTAGAGTTGAAAATGTTCCTTGATTGTGTTCAAGTTGTTTTCAAGTCGAGAGAGAGCGGGAATGTTTTTTTTAAATGGTTTTTCAACAGAACAGTGTAGAGGTGGCAGCAACATGCTGAACTGAAGACCTGGAACAGAGACTGAACTGTGAGAACTCAAAACAAAAGGTTCCATACTTTCACATCCAGGTCAAGGTAGATGCACTGTATAGACGTGTACTTCATACATACTTCAGCTGAATGTGTGCTATGACTGATTACTAACAGTACGTTACAAGCAGTAAAACAGAGAGACATTTAAAAAATACATTATTTATTGAACAATTGAACAAAACTATGCCCAGTTGATATGTTCTACCAGCTGAACAGAATAAACAGCAGGTATTTTTTTAAACGTTGATTCGATGAACATTTATTTTTTTTATCTCATGATCAGTTGCTATATTTGATGTTTTGTTATATTTTCTCTACATTTCAAAGATGAGTTATGATTTTAAAACAGTTTTTTAAATGTATTTTCTAACAATCAAACATAATGAACAAACCCTCTCATAATCACAAATCTAATCATCATGAAGCCTGTCACCAGATCTCTAATAATAAAACAATATACAATCAACTTACTGTTTCAAATTCTTCTTTTACTTTGTGTAAATGCAGTTGAGTGAAAAACGAAATAAATAAATAGTACAATATACAGAGCCTTTGGAAATTATTCAGACCCCTTGACTTTTTCCACATGTTGTTACATTTTGTTACAGCCTTATTCTAAAATAGATTAAATAATATTTTCCCTCATTAATCTACACACAATACCCCTTAATGACATCACAATACCCCAGTATGACATCACAATAGCCCATAATGACATCACAATACCCCTTAATGACAAAGCAAAAAGAGGTTTCGAAATTTTAGCAAATATATTACAAATAAAAAACTGAAATATCACTTTTACATAAGTATTCAGACCCTTTACTCAGTTCTTTGTAGAAGCACCTTTGGCAGCGATTACAGCCTTGTGTCTTCTTGGCTATGACGCTACAAGCTTGACACCCCTGTGTTGTTTTGGCTGTGTGCTTAGGGTTGTCGTCCTGTTGGAAGGTGAACCTTCACCCCAGTCTGAGGTCCTGAGTGCTCTAGAGCAAGTTTTCATCAAGGATCTCTTTGTACTTTGCTCCTTTCATTTTTGCCTCACACTTGACTAGTCCCAGAGTCCCTGCTGCTGAAAAACATCCCCACAGCATGATGCCACCACCATCAGGCTTCACCGTAGGGATGGTGCCAGGTTTCCTGCAGACGTGATGCTTGGCATTCAAGCCAAAGAGTTCAATCTTGGTTTCATCAGCCCAGAGAATCTTGTTCCTCATGGTCCGAGATTCTTTAGGTGCCTTTTGGAAAACTCCAAGGGGGCTGTCATGTGCTTTTTATTGAGGAGTGGCTTCCGTCTGGCAAATACCATAAAGGGCTGATTGGTGGAGTGCTGCAGAGATGGTTGTCCTTCTGGAAGTTTCTCCCATCTCCACAGAGGAACTTTGGAGCTCTGTCAGAGTGACCATCCGGTTCTTGGTCACCTCCCTGACCAAGGCCCTTCTCTCCCGATTGCTCAATTTGGCCAGGCGGCCAGCTCAAAGAAGAGTCTTGGGGGTTCTAAACTTCTCCATTTCAGAATGATGGAGGCCAATGTGTTCTTGGGGACCTTCAATGCTGCAGAAATGTTTTGGTACCCTTCCGCAGATCTGTGCCTCAACACAATCCTGTCTCTGAGTTCTACGGTCAATTCCTTCAACCTCATGGCTTGGTTTTTGCTCTGACATGCACTGTCAACTGTGGGACCTTAAATAGACAGGTGTGTGCCTTTCCAAATCATGGCCAATCAATTAAATTTACAACAGGTGGACTCCAATCAATTTGTAGAAACAACTCAAGGATGATCAATGGAAACAGGATGCACCTGAGCTCCATTTCAAGTCTCATAGCAAAAAAAATAAAAATAAATGTTTTCAGTTTGTCATTATGGGCTATCTTGTGTAGATTGTTGATGATTTTTATTTATTTAATTAATTGTAGAATAAGGCTGTAAACGTAACAAAATGTGGAAAATGTCAAGGGGTCTGAATACTTTCTGAAGGCACTGTATACAACTCCATAATGTCTTTATAATCTGATATAGAAAGATGTCTCCTGTTATATTGTTACTCGGCTGATACTAAGAGAAACACTCTTCCCTTAATATCAGACTCAAACCCCATTTGATGCATGGAACAGATGTGGGTTGAGCTATGTCTCCATAAGGGTGATAAAAAAAATAAAAACTCACAAAAGCGCTGACGAAGGCCTTGAGGCCGATACCTAAAGCTTAATAAAGAGTAGTGATACTGTCAGGAGCAGTGTGCAGGTTTCTTGTTTGTTCTCATCTTATTCAACTGTTACCATACACCTGCAAAAAAGATAACTCAGATGTGCAAATGCCTTTTGAATTTTGAATTACAGTTTTTACAACTACAGTTTTCACTCTGCACTCTGAAATCTAAACACAAAAAGGAAAGGGAAGTTGTGGCGGAAGAATCAGAATTAGTTGTGTAACATAGATCATTTTGATGTCTTATCTGCAGAATATGCTGAGGTGATATACTTGTTATTAGAATGTATCCCTTCAGACTCTGGTGTTGGCAGTTGCACTTCCTCCCTCACCTGGGGCTCAGCCACCTGGTGCCCAGTCACCTGGGGCTCAGTCACCTGGGGCTCAGCCACCTGGTGCCCAGTCACCTGGGGCTCAGTCACCTGGTGCCCAGTCACCTGGGGCTCAGTCACCTGGGGCTCAGTCACCTGGTGCCCAGTCACCTAGGGCCCAGTCACCTGGGGCTCAGTCAACTGGGGCTGTTCTGTTCTGGGGCTGTTCTGGGATTGATTTGCACTTTTCGCACACCACAGTAAGTTCATCTCTAGGAGACAGAACGCGTCTCCTTCCTGAGCGGTATGACGGCTGTGTGGTCCCATGGTGTTTATACTTGCATACTATTGTTTGTACAGATGAACGTGGTACCTTCAGGTGTTTGGAAATTGCTCCCAAGGATGAACCAGACTTGTGGAGGTCTACACATTTTTTTCTGAGGTCTTGGCTGTTTTCTTTTGATTTTCCCATGATGTCAAGCAAAGAAGCACTGAGTTTGAAGGTAGGCCTTGAAATACATCCACAGGTACACCTCCAATTGATTAAAATGATGTCAATCAGCCTATCAGAAGCTTCTAAAGCCATGACATAATTTTCTGGAATTTTCCAAGCTGTTAAAGGCACAGTCAACTTAGTGTATGTAAACTTGGAATTGTGATACTGTGAATTATAAGTGAATTAATCTGTCTGTAAACAATTGTTGGAAAAATGACTTGTGTCATGTACAAAGTAGATGTCCTAAATGACTTGCCAAACGATAGTTTGTTAACAAGACACTTGTGGACTGGTTGAAAAACAAGTTTTAATGACTCCAACCTAAGTGTATGTAAACTTCCGACTTCAACTGGATATACAGACATGGCTTCTAACTACAATATGTATTAAAATAGTTGTTAACTATAGGACATATACAGATTGTATCAGGACTTCCGCCGATGTCGGTCCCTCTCCTTGTTCGGGCGGCGTTCGGCGGTCGTCGTCACCGGCCTTCTAGCCATCGCTGATCCACTTTTCATTTTCCATTTGTTTTGTCCTTGTCTTACACACCTGGTTTCAATTCAATTGTTCATTATTTAACCCTCTGTTCCCCCATGTTTGTTTGTGAGTGATTGTTTATTGTATTGCTGTCCGTATTTGTGGCCTTGGATTGATTTGATGTCTATTGTGATTATTATTGAGTAAAATTGACCTCTTGCCTCTCCGTGTCCACGGCCTGTGTCCCTGGTCCCCTCTTTGACTGTTTGCCTCTCCGTGTCCACGGCCTGTGTCCCTGGTCCCCTCTTTGACTGTTTGCCTCTCCGTGTCCACGGCCTGTGTCCCTGGTCCCCTCTTTGACTGTTTGCCTCTCCGTGTCCACGGCCTGTGTCCCTGGTCCCCTCTTTGACTGTTTGCCTCTCCGTGTCCACGGTCTGTGTCCCTGGTCCCCTCTTTGACTGTTTGCCTCTCCGTGTCCACGGCCTGTGTCCCTGGTCCCCTCTTTGACCTCTTGCCTCTCCTACATCATGGAGCCTTGTTGTGCTGCTTTCGGGCTAAAAAACAGTCTGTATGCGATGGTAGCTGGAGTCGCTGTCTGTAGGGAATTCGCTCTCAGTGGATGCCTCTGTGTCTGTGTTTCCATGTCCACCAGCTGCTGCGTATCTGCGTCCCCCGGTCGTCCCCCGGTCGTCCCTACGTCGGCCTCTCAGTGCTCCCGTCCTTGGGCTTTCCCACGTGTAGACCTTGTTGAGCTGGTAGTCCTCTGTGTTTGGCTGATATTTATTGATGTTGCTTGTAGAAAGTCTCTGTATTTCCCTTGGACTGGTTGACCGTGTCGTCTATGGCTTTGAAGTCTGGGCCTCGAATCTCCTTCATTATAACCTTATGTTGGCTGATCTTAACTTAACCTCTTTTACTTCCTTCGACACATGTTCAACGATTAATAGCATTAAATCTTGAAAAAACATTTGTTGAGGATTTCACCCTGTTTCTGAACGAAGTCGTTTCCCCCTATTGTCTGTATTCTCAGTCCTCTTGGAATGCGCTTGTTAAGAGTTGTGCCATCGACGGAACAAACCTGTCTCTTTCTCTGGAGTTGGATGTTAATGTCTCCAGTAGAGGAGCTGGATTGTCCATGTTGGAGGTAGGGAAGAGGATCTTATTGGCGTCTCCTTGTGTGAATGGTACTCGCGCAATGCCTGGTAAGTGAGTTGTTCTCTTGTAGTGGATCCATTGTTTACTTGGTATGTTGTCGTGGAAATTCTAATCAATAATGAGGAGAGACGAGGTCAATCACCAGTATTAATTTATTCAAAACCTTTTAATAAGGATAGAGCAAATAGTTCTATAATGATGAGGCTGGTCGGCTCAACACTTACAAGTGTTGTGGAGAGAAGTTCTGACATATGAAGAATACAAAATACATTGAAATACATTGAAAAGATACTCCCTTTTAGTCTTCATGACAAACAACAGATGTATGGAATTGGTCACAAGGTGAAACTTAATAAATGATAAATGAGTATCCTGCAGACAGATAGCATTTGCTATGAAGACTGTTTTTATTGTTTAGTCAGGCCCCTAAGACGATGCTCCGGTCTCATCCCTGGTACTTCATAGCACAGAAACACTGATTCATTCTATGGCATAAATCAATTGTCAACTCCAGATACTCCAATCTCAAGTAAAACCCCTTCTTGACCCCACTCCTGGACAAGCTCACTGAGGGGAGTGAGCATCTAGGTCATACACTATCCCAGGATAGGTGTAACATCAGAGAGGACATACAATGGTTCCAGACACTACCCCACACATCACAGTGAGGGGAGTGAGCCTCTAGGTCATACACTATCCCAAAGTAGATGCAACATCAGAGATGACATACAGTGGTTCCAGACACTACCACACACATCTTGTCTCAGACCTTATCTCCCCCAAGACCAAAGGAGGGAGCTACTGGCGCACAGACATTGTGGAGACAAGTAATTGGTTCCCCATTAATCACGTCATCCATTCACATGGTTTAGGATAGGTAAAGACACATGGTTTAGGATAGGTAAAGACACATGGTTTAGGATAGGTAAAGACACATCCACATGGTTTAGAATAGGTAAAGACACATGGTTTAGGATAGGTAAAGACACATGGTTTAGAATAGGTAAAGACACATGGTTTAGAATAGGTAAAGACACATGGTTTAGAATAGGTAAAGACACATGGTTTAGAATAGGTAAAGACACATGGTTTAGAATAGGTAAAGACACATGGTTTAGAATAGGTAAAGACACATGGTTTAGAATAGGTAAAGACACATGGTTTAGAATAGGTAAAGACACATTCACATGGTTTAGAATAGGTAAAGACACATGGTTTAGGATAGGTAAAGACACATGGTTTAGAATAGGTAAAGACATGGTTTAGAATAGGTAAAAAGACACATAGGTAAAGACACATGGTTTAGGATAGGTAAAGACACATGGTTTAGAATAGGTAAAGACACATGGTTTAGAATAGGTAAAGACACATGGTTTAGAATAGGTAAAGACACATGGTTTAGAATAGGTAAAGACACATGGTTTAGAATAGGTAAAGACACATTCACATGGTTTAGGATAGGTAAAGACACATGGTTTAGAATAGGTAAAGACACATGGTTTAGAATAGGTAAAGACACATGGTTTAGAATAGGTAAAGACACATGGTTTAGAATAGGTAAAGACACATGGTTTAGAATAGGTAAAGACACATGGTTTAGAATAGGTAAAGACACATGGTTTAGGATAGGTAAAGACACATGGTTTAGAATAGGTAAAGACACATGGTTTAGAATAGGTAAAGACACATGGTTTAGAATAGGTAAAGACACATTCACATGGTTTAGAATAGGTAAAGACACATGGTTTAGGATAGGTAAAGACACATGGTTTAGAATAGGTAAAGACACATGGTTTAGAATAGGTAAAGACACATGGTTTAGAATAGGTAAAGACACATGGTTTAGAATAGGTAAAGACACATGGTTTAGAATAGGTAAAGACACATGGTTTAGAATAGGTAAAGACACATGGTTTAGAATAGGTAAAGACACATGGTTTAGAATAGGTAAAAAGACACATGGTTTAGAATAGGTAAAGACACATGGTTTAGAATAGGTAAAGACACATGGTTTAGAATAGGTAAAGACACATGGTTTAGAATAGGTAAAGACACATGGTTTAGAATAGGTAAACACACATGGTTTAGAATAGGTAAAGACACACACATGGTTTAGAATAGGTAAAGACACATGGTTTAGAATAGGTAAAGACACATGGTTTAGAATAGGTAAAGACACATGGTTTAGAATAGGTAAAGACACATGGTTTAGAATAGGTAAAGACACACATGGTTTAGAATAGGTAAAGACACATGGTTTAGAATAGGTAAAGACACATGGTTTAGAATAGGTAAAGACACATAGGTAAAGACACATGGTTTAGAATAGGTAAAGACACACACATGGTTTAGAATAGGTAAAGACACATGGTTTAGAATAGGTAAAGACACATGGTTTAGAATAGGTAAAGACACATGGTTTAGAATAGGTAAAGACACATGGTTTAGAATAGGTAAAGACACATGGTTTAGAATAGGTAAAGACACACATGGTTTAGAATAGGTAAAGACACATGGTTTAGAATAGGTAAAGACACATGGTTTAGAATAGGTAAAGACACATAGGTAAAGACACATGGTTTAGAATAGGTACAGACACATGGTTTAGGATAGGTAAAGACACATGGTTTAGAATAGGTAAAGACACATGGTTTAGAATAGGTAAAGACACATTCACATGGTTTAGAATAGGTAAAGACACATGGTTTAGAATAGGTAAAGACACATGGTTTAGAATAGGTAAAGACACATGGTTTAGAATAGGTAAAGACACATGGTTTAGAATAGGTAAAGACACATGGTTTAGAATAGGTAAAGACACATGGTTTAGAATAGGTAAAGACACATGGTTTAGAATAGGTAAAGACACATGGTTTAGAATAGGTAAAGACACATGGTTTAGAATAGGTAAAGACAATGGTTTAGAATAGGTAAAGACACATGGTTTAGAATAGGTAAAGACACACACATGGTTTAGAATAGGTAAAGACACATGGTTTAGAATAGGTAAAGACACATGGTTTAGAATAGGTAAAGACACATGGTTTAGAATAGGTAAAACAGACACATGGTTTAGAATAGGTAAAGACACATTCACATGGTTTAGAATAGGTAAAGACACATGGTTTAGAATAGGTAAAGACACATGGTTTAGAATAGGTAAAGACACATTCGGTTTAGAATAGGTAAAGACACATGGTTTAGAATAGGTAAAGACACATGGTTTAGAATAGGTAAAGACACATGGTTTAGAATAGGTAAAGACACATGGTTTAGAATAGGTAAAGACACATGGTTTAGAATAGGTAAAGACACATGGTTTAGAATAGGTAGAAAGACACACATGGTTTAGAATAGGTAAAGACACATGGTTTAGAATAGGTAAAGACACATGGTTTAGAATAGGTAAAGACACATGGTTTAGAATAGGTAAAGACACATGGTTTAGAATAGGTAAAGACACATGGTTTAGAATAGGTAAAGACACATGGTTTAGAATAGGTAAAGACACATTCACATGGTTTAGAATAGGTAAAGACACATGGTTTAGGATAGGTAAAGACACATGGTTTAGAATAGGTAAAGACACATGGTTTAGGATAGGTAAAGACACATTCACATGGTTTAGAATAGGTAAAGACACATGGTTTAGAATAGGTACAGACACATGGTTTAGAATAGGTAAAGACACATGGTTTAGGATAGGTAAAGACACATGGTTTAGAATAGGTAAAGACACATGGTTTAGAATAGGTAAAGACACATGGTTTAGAATAGGTAAAGACACATTCACATGGTTTAGGATAGGTAAAGACACATGGTTTAGAATAGGTAAAGACACATGGTTTAGAATAGGTAAAGACACATGGTTTAGAATATGGTTTAGAAAGGTAAAGACACATGGTTTAGAATAGGTAAAGACACACACATGGTTTAGAATAGGTAAAGACACATGGTTTAGAATAGGTAAAGACACATGGTTTAGAATAGGTAAAGACACATGGTTTAGAATAGGTAAAGACACATTCACATGGTTTAGAATAGGTAAAGACACATGGTTTAGAATAGGTAAAGACACATGGTTTAGAATAGGTAAAGACACACACATGGTTTAGAATAGGTAAAGATAGGTAAAGACACATGGTTTAGAATAGGTAAAGACACATTCACATGGTTTAGAATAGGTAAAGACACATTCACATGGTTTAGAATAGGTAAAGACACATTCACATGGTTTAGAATAGTAAAGTGGTTTAGAATAGGTAAAGACACATGGTTTAGAATAGGTAAAGACACATTCACATGGTTTAGAATAGGTAAAGACACACACATGGTTTAGAATAGGTAAAGAAAGACACATGGTTTAGAATAGGTAAAGACACATGGTTTAGAATAGGTAAAGACACATCCACATGGTTTAGAATAGGTAAAGACACATGGTTTAGAATAGGTACACACACATGGTTTAGAATAGGTAAAAACATCCACATGGTTTAGAATAGGTAAAGACACATCCACATGGTTTAGAATAGGTAAAGACACATAGAATAGGTAAAGACACATGGTTTAGAATAGGTAAAGACACATGGTTTAGAATAGGTAAAGACACATTCACATGGTTTAGAATAGGTAAAGACACATTGGTTTAGAATAGGATGGTTTAGAATAGGTAAAGACACATTCACATGGTTTAGAATAGGTAAAGACACATGGTTTAGAATAGGTAAAGACACATGGTTTAGAATAGGTAAAGACACATGGTTTAGAATAGGTAAAGACACATGGTTTAGAATAGGTAAAGACACATGGTTTAGAATAGGTAAAGACACATTCACATGGTTTAGAATAGGTAAAGACACATGGTTTAGAATAGGTAAAGACACATGGTTTAGAATAGGTAAAGACACATGGTTTAGAATAGGTAAAGACACACATGGTTTAGAATAGGTAAAGACACATAAAGACACATGGTTTAGAATAGGTAAAGACACATGGTTTAGAATAGGTAAAGAATAGGTAAAGACACACATGGTTTAGAATAGGTAAAGACACATTCACATGGTTTAGAATAGGTAAAGACACATTCACATGGTTTAGAATAGGTAAAGACACATGGTTTAGAATAGGTAAACATTCACATGGTTTAGAATAGGTAAAGACACATGGTTTAGAATAGGTAAAGACACATTCACATGGTTTAGAATAGGTAAAGACACATGGTTTAGAATAGGTAAAGACACATGGTTTAGAATAGGTAAAGACACATGGTTTAGAATAGGTAAAGACACATGGTTTAGAATAGGTAAAGACACACACATGGTTTAGAATAGGTAAAGACACATGGTTTAGAATAGGTAAAGACACATGGTTTAGAATAGGTAAAGACACATGGTTTAGAATAGGTAAAGACACATGGTTTAGAATAGGTAAAGACACATGGTTTAGAATAGGTAAAGACACATGGTTTAGAATAGGTAAAGACACATGGTTTAGAATAGGTAAAGACACATGGTTTAGAATAGGTAAAGACACATGGTTTAGAATAGGTAAAGACACACACATGGTTTAGAATAGGTAAAGACACATGGTTTAGAATAGGTAAAGACACATGGTTTAGAATAGGTAAAGACACATTAAAGACACATGGTTTAGAATAGGTAAAGACACATGGTTTAGAATAGGTAAAGACACATGGTTTAGAATAGGTAAAGACACATGGTTTAGAATAGGTAAAGACACATGGTTTAGAATAGGTAAGACACATGGTTTAGAATAGGTAAAGACACATTCACATGGTTTAGAATAGGTAAAAAGACACATGGTTTAGAATAGGTAAAGACACATGGTTTAGAATAGGTAAAGACACATGGTTTAGAATAGGTAAAGACACATTCACATGGTTTAGAATAGGTAAAGACACATTCACATGGTTTAGAATAGGTAAAGACACACACATGGTTTAGAATAGGTAAAGACACATTCACATGGTTTAGAATAGGTAAAGACACATGGTTTAGAATAGGTAAAGACACATGGTTTAGAATAGGTAAAGACACATGGTTTAGAATAGGTAAAGACACATTGGTTTAGAATAGGTAAAGACACATGGTTTAGAATAGGTAAAGACACATGGTTTAGAATAGGTAAAGACACACACATGGTTTAGAATAGGTAAAGACACATGGTTTAGAATAGGTAAAAAGACACATGGTTTAGAATAGGTAAAGACACATGGTTTAGAATAGGTAAAGACACATGGTTTAGAATAGGTAAAGACACATGGTTTAGAATAGGTAAAGACACATGGTTTAGAATAGGTAAAGACACATGGTTTAGAATAGGTAAAGACACATGGTTTAGAATAGGTAAAGACACATGGTTTAGAATAGGTAAAGACACATGGTTTTTAGAATAGGTAGGTAAAGACACATGGTTTAGAATAGGTAAAGACACATGGTTTAGAATAGGTAAAGACACATGGTTTAGAATAGGTAAAGACACATGGTTTAGAATAGGTAAAGACACATTCACATGGTTTAGAATAGGTAAAGACACATGGAATAGGTAAAGACACATGGTTTAGAATAGGTAAAGACACATGGTTTAGAATAGGTAAAGACACATGGTTTAGAATGGTTTAGACATGGTTTAGAATAGGTAAAGACACATGGTTTAGAATATAAAGACACATGGTTTAGAAAAGACACATGGTTTAGAATAGGTAAAGACACATGGTTTAGAATAGGTAAAGACACATGGTTTAGAATAGGTAAAGACACATGGTTTAGAATAGGTAAAGACACATGGTTTAGAATAGGTAAAGACACATGGTTTAGAATAGGTAAAGACACATGGTTTAGAATAGGTAAAGACACATGGTTTAGAATAGGTAAAGACACATGGTTTAGAATAGGTAAAGACACATGGTTTAGAATAGGTAAAGACACATGGTTTAGAATAGGTAAAGACACACACATGGTTTAGAATAGGTAAAGACACATGGTTTAGAATAGGTAAAGACACATGGTTTAGAATAGGTAAAGACACATTCACATGGTTTAGAATAGGTAAAGACACATGGTTTAATAGGTAAAGACACATGGTTTAGAATAGGTAAAGACACATGGTTTAGAATAGGTAAAGACACATGGTTTTTACATAGGTAAAGACACATGGTTTAGAATAGGTAAAGACACACAGGTAAAGACACATGGTTTAGAATAGGTAAAGACACATGGTTTAGAATAGGTAAAGACACATGGTTTAGAATAGGTAAAGACACATGGTTTAGAATAGGTAAAGACACATGGTTTAGAATAGGTAAAGACACATTCACATGGTTTAGAATAGGTAAAGACACATGGTTTAGAATAGGTAAAGACACATTCACATGGTTTAGAATAGGTAAAGACACATGGTTTAGAATAGGTAAAGACACATGGTTTAGAATAGGTAAAGACACATTCACATGGTTTAGAATAGGTAAAGACACATTCACATGGTTTAGAATAGGTAAAGACACATGGTTTAGAATAGGTAAAGACACATGGTTTAGAATAGGTAAAGACACATTCACATGGTTTAGAATAGGTAAAGACACATGGTTTAGAATAGGTAAAGACACATGGTTTAGAATAGGTAAAGACACATGGTTTTTACACATGGTTTAGAATAGGTAAAGACACATGGTTTAGAATAGGTAAAGACACATGGTTTAGAATAGGTAAAGACACATGGTTTAGAATAGGTAAAGACACATTCACATGGTTTAGAATAGGTAAAGACACATGGTTTAGAATAGGTAAAGACACATGGTTTAGAATAGGTAAAGACACATGGTTTAGAATAGGTAAAGACACATGGTTTAGAATAGGTAAAGACACATTCACATGGTTTAGAATAGGTAAAGACACATGGTTTAGAATAGGTAAAGACACATGGTTTAGAATAGGTAAAGACACATGGTTTAGAATAGGTAAACACATGGTTTAGAATAGGTAAAGACACATGGTTTAGAATAGGTAAAGACACATGGTTTAGAATAGGTAAAGACACATGGTTTAGAATAGGTAAAGACACATGGTTTTTTAGGTAAAGACACATGGTTTAGAATAGGTAAAGACACACACATGGTTTAGAATAGGTAAAGACACATGGTTTAGAATAGGTAAAGACACATGGTTTTTAGAATAGGTAAAGACACATGGTTTAGAATAGGTAAAGACACATGGTTTAGAATAGGTAAAGACACATGGTTTAGAATAGGTAAAGACACATGGTTTAGAATAGGTAAAGACACATGGTTTAGAATAGGTAAAGACACATGGTTTAGAATAGGTAAAGACACATTCACATGGTTTAGAATAGGTAAAGACACACACATGGTTTAGAATAGGTAAAGACACATGGTTTAGAATAGGTAAAGACACATGGTTTAGAATAGGTAAAGACACATGGTTTAGAATAGGTAAAGACATTCACATGGTTTAGAATAGGTAAAGACACATTCACATGGTTTAGAATAGGTAAAGACACATGGTTTAGAATAGGTAAAGACACATTCACATGGTTTAGAATAGGTAAAGACACATTCACATGGTTTAGAATAGGTAAAGACACATGGTTTAGAATAGGTAAAGACACACACATGGTTTAGAATAGGTAAAGACACATTCACATGGTTTAGAATAGGTAAAGACACATGGTTTAGAATAGGTAAAGACACATGGTTTAGAATAGGTAAAGACACACACATGGTTTAGAATAGGTAAAGACACATAGAATGGTTTAGAATAGGTAAAGACACATGGTTTTAGAATAGGTAAAGACACATGGTTTAGAATAGGTAAAGACACATGGTTTAGAATAGGTAAAGACACATGGTTTAGAATAGGTAAAACACATTCACATGGTTTAGAATAGGTAAAGACACATGGTTTAGAATAGGTAAAGACACATGGTTTAGAATAGGTAAAAAGACACATGGTTTAGAATAGGTAAAGACACATGGTTTAGAATAGGTAAAGACACATGGTTTAGAATAGGTAAAGACACATGGTTTTTAAAGAATAGGTAAAGACACATGGTTTAGAATAGGTAAAGACACATGGTTTAGAATAGGTAAAGACACATGGTTTAGAATAGGTAAAGACACATGGTTTAGAATAGGTAAAGACACATGGTTTAGAATAGGTAAAGACACATGGTTTAGAATAGGTAGGTAAAGACACATGGTTTAGAATAGGTAAAGACACATGGTTTAGAATAGGTAAAGACACACATGGTTTAGAATAGGTAAAGACACATGGTTTAGAATAGGTAAAGACACATGGTTTAGAATAGGTAAAGACACATGGTTTAGAATAGGTAAAGACACATGGTTTAGGATAGGTAAAGACACATGGTTTAGGATAGGTAAAGACACATGGTTTAGAATAGGTAAAGACACATGGTTTAGGATAGGTAAAGACACATGGTTTAGAATAGGTACAGACACATGGTTTAGAATAGGTAAAGACACATTCACATGGTTTAGAATAGGTACAGACACATGGGTTAGAATAGGTACAGACACATGGTTTAGAATAGGTAAAGACACATGGTTTAGGATAGGTAAAGACACATGGTTTAGAATAGGTAAAGACACATTCACATGGTTTAGAATAGGTAAAGACACATTCACATGGTTTAGAATAGGTAAAGACACATGGTTTAGGATAGGTAAAGACACATGGTTTAGGATAGGTAAAGACACATGGTTTAGGATAGGTAAAGACACATGGTTTAGGATAGGTAAAGACACATTCACATGGTTTAGGATAGGTAAAGACACATGGTTTAGAATAGGTAAAGACACATGGTTTAGGATAGGTAAAGACACATGGTTTAGAATAGGTACAGACACATGGTTTAGAATAGGTAAAGACACATGGTTTAGAATAGGTAAAGACACATGGTTTAGAATAGGTAAAGACACATTCACATGGTTTAGAATAGGTAAAGACACATGGTTTAGGATAGGTAAAGACACATGGTTTAGAATAGGTAAAGACACATGGTTTAGAATAGGTAAAGACACATGGTTTAGAATAGGTAAAGACACATTCACATGGTTTAGAATAGGTAAAGACACATGGTTTAGAATAGGTAAAGACACATGGTTTAGAATAGGTACAGACACATCCACATGGTTTAGAATAGGTAAAGACACATGGTTTAGAATAGGTAAAGACACATTCACATGGTTTAGAATAGGTAAAGACACATGGTTTAGAATAGGTAAAGACACATGGTTTAGAATAGGTAAAGACACATGGTTTAGAATAGGTAAAGACACATGGTTTAGAATAGGTAAAGACACATGGTTTAGAATAGGTAAAGACACATGGTTTAGAATAGGTAAAGCACATGGTTTAGAATAGGGTTTAGAATAGGTAAAGACACATGGTTTAGAATAGGTAAAGACACATGGTTTAGAATAGGTAAAGACACATGGTTTAGAATAGGTAAAGACACATGGTTTAGAATAGGTAAAGACACATGGTTTAGAATAGGTAAAGACACATGGTTTAGAATAGGTAAAGACACATGGTTTAGAATAGGTAAAGACACACACATGGTTTAGAATAGGTAAAGACACATGGTTTAGAATAGGTCACATGGTTTAGAATAGGTAAAGACACATGGTTTAGAATAGGTAAAGACACATGGTTTAGAATAGGTAAAGACACATGGTTTAGAATAGGTAAAGACACATGGTTTAGGATAGGTAAAGACACATGGTTTAGAATAGGTAAAGACACATGGTTTAGAATAGGTAAAGACACATTCACATGGTTTAGAATAGGTAAAGACACATTCACATGGTTTAGAATAGGTAAAGACACATGGTTTAGAATAGGTAAAGACACATGGTTTAGAATAGGTAAAGACACATGGTTTTTAAAGACACATGGTTTAGTAAAGACACATGGTTTAGAATAGGTAAAGACACATGGTTTAGAATAGGTAAAGACACATGGTTTAGAATAGGTAAAGACACATGGTTTAGAATAGGTAAAGACACATAGGTAAAGACACATGGTTTAGAATAGGTAAAGACACACACATGGTTTAGAATAGGTAAAGACACACACATGGTTTAGAATAGGTAAAGACACATGGTTTAGAATAGGTAAAGACACATGGTTTAGAATAGGTAAAGACACATTCACATGGTTTAGAAAGGTAAAGACACATGGTTTAGAATAGGTAAAGACACATTCACATGGTTTAGAATAGGTAAAGACACATGGTTTAGAATAGGTAAAGACACATTCACATGGTTTAGAATAGGTAAAGACACATTCACATGGTTTAGAATAGGTAAAGACACATGGTTTAGAATAGGTAAAGACACATTCACATGGTTTAGAATAGGTAAAGACACATTCACATGGTTTAGAATAGGTAAAGACACATTCACATGGTTTAGAATAGGTAAAGACACATGGTTTAGAATAGGTAAAGACACACACATGGTTTAGAATAGGTAAAGACAAAGACACATGGTTTAGAATAGGTAAAGACACACACATGGTTTAGAATAGGTAAAGACACATGGTTTAGAATAGGTAAAGACACATTCACATGGTTTAGAATAGGTAAAGACACATGGTTTAGAATAGGTAAAGAAGACACATGGTTTAGAATAGGTAAAGACACATGGTTTTAGGTAAAGAATAGGTAAAGACACATGGTTTAGAATAGGTAAAGACATTCACATGGTTTAGAATAGGTAAAGACACATGGTTTAGAATAGGTAAAGACACACACATGGTTTAGAATAGGTAAAGACACATGGTTTAGAATAGGTAAAGACACATTCACATGGTTTAGAATAGGTAAAGACACATGGTTTAGAATAGGTAAAGACACATGGTTTAGAATAGGTAAAGACACATGGTTTAGAATAGGTAAAGACACATGGTTTAGAATAGGTAAAGACACATGGTTTAGAATAGGTAAAGACACATGGTTTAGAATAGGTAAAGACACATGGTTTAGAATAGGTAAAGACACATGGTTTTTAAAGACACATGGTTTAGAATAGGTAAAGACACATGGTTTAGAATAGGTAAAGACACATGGTTTAGAATAGGTAAAGACACATTCACATGGTTTAGAATAGGTAAAGACACATGGTTTAGAATAGGTAAAGACACATGGTTTAGAATAGGTAAAGACACATGGTTTAGAATAGGTAAAGACACATTCACATGGTTTAGAATAGGTACAGACACATTCACATGGTTTAGAATAGGTAAAGACACATGGTTTAGAATAGGTAAAGACACATGGTTTAGAATAGGTAAAGACACATGGTTTAGATAGGTAAAGACATGGTTTAGTAAAGACACACACATGGTTTAGAATAGGTAAAGACACACACATGGTTTAGAATAGGTAAAGACACATGGTTTAGAATAGGTAAAGACACATGGTTTAGAATAGGTAAAGACACATGGTTTTTAGAACACATGGTTTAGAATAAAGACACATGGTTTAGAATAGGTAAAGACACATGGTTTAGAATAGGTAAAGACACATTCACATGGTTTAGAATAGGTAAAGACACATTCACATGGTTTAGAATAGGTAAAGACACATGGTTTAGAATAGGTAAAGACACATGGTTTAGAATAGGTAAAGACACACACATGGTTTAGAATAGGTAAAGACACATGGTTTAGAATAGGTAAAGACACATGGTTTAGAATAGGTAAAGACACACACATGGTTTAGAATAGGTAAAGACACATGGTTTAGAATAGGTAAAGACACATTCACATGGTTTAGAATAGGTAAAGACACATGGTTTAGAATAGGTAAAGACACATGGTTTAGAATAGGTAAAGACACATGGTTTAGAATAGGTAAAGACACATGGTTTAGAATAGGTAAAGACACATGGTTTAGAATAGGTAAAGACACATGGTTTAGAATAGGTAAAGACACACACATGGTTTAGAATAGGTAAAGACACATTCACATGGTTTAGAATAGGTAAAGACACATGGTTTAGAATAGGTAAAGACACATGGTTTAGAATAGGTAAAGACACATGGTTTAGAATAGGTAAAGACACATGGTTTAGAATAGGTAAAGACACATGGTTTAGAATAGGTAAAGACACATGGTTTAGAATAGGTAAAGACACATGGTTTAGAATAGGTAAAGACACATGGTTTAGAATAGGTCACATGGTTTAGAATAGGTAAAAACACACATGGTTTAGAATAGGTAAAGACACATTCACATGGTTTAGAATAGGTAAAGAACATTCACATGGTTTAGAATAGGTAAAGACACATTCACATGGTTTAGAATAGGTAAAGACACATGGTTTAGAATAGGTAAAGACACATTCACATGGTTTAGAATAGGTAAAGACACATGGTTTAGAATAGGTAAAGACACATGGTTTAGAATAGGTAAAGACACATGGTTTAGAATAGGTAAAGACACATAGGTAAAGACACATGGTTTAGAATAGGTAAAGACACATTCACATGGTTTAGAATAGGTAAAGACACATGGTTTAGAATAGGTAAAGACACACATGGTTTAGAATAGGTAAAGACACATTCACATGGTTTAGAATAGGTAAAGACACATGGTTTAGAATAGGTAAAGACACACACATGGTTTAGAATAGGTAAAGACACATTCACATGGTTTAGAATAGGTAAAGACACATGGTTTAGAATAGGTAAAGACACATGGTTTAGAATAGGTAAAGACACATGGTTTAGAATAGGTAAAGACACTGGTTTAGAATAGGTAAAGACACATGGTTTAGAATAGGTAAAGACACATGGTTTAGAATAGGTAAAGACACATGGTTTAGAATAGGTAAAGACACATTCACATGGTTTAGAATAGGTAAAGACACATGGTTTAGAATAGGTAAAGACACATGGTTTAGAATAGGTAAAGACACACATGGTTTAGGATAGGTAAAGACACATGGTTTAGGATAGGTAAAGACACATGGTTTAGAATAGGTAAAGACACATTCACATGGTTTAGAATAGGTAAAGACACATTCACATGGTTTAGAATAGGTAAAGACACATGGTTTAGAATAGGTAAAGACACATGGTTTAGGATAGGTAAAGACACATGGTTTAGAATAGGTAAAGACACATTCACATGGTTTAGAATAGGTAAAGACACATGGTTTAGAATAGGTAAAGACACATTCACATGGTTTAGGATAGGTAAAGACACATGGTTTAGAATAGGTAAAGACACATGGTTTAGAATAGGTAAAGACACATGGTTTAGGATAGGAAGACACATGGTTTAGAATAGGTAAAGACACATGGTTTAGAATAGGTAAAGACACATGGTTTAGAATAGGTAAAGACACATGGTTTAGAATAGGTAAAGACACATGGTTTAGAATAGGTAAAGACACATTTACATGGTTTAGAATAGGTAAAGACACATGGTTTAGAATAGGTAAAGACACATGGTTTAGAATAGGTAAAGACACATTCACATGGTTTAGAATAGGTAAAGACACATGGTTTAGAATAGGTAAAGACACATGGTTTAGAATAGGTAAAGACACATGGTTTAGAATAGGTAAAGACACATGGTTTAGAATAGGTAAAGACACACACATGGTTTAGAATAGGTAAAGACACATTCACATGGTTTAGAATAGGTAAAGACACATGGTTTAGAATAGGTAAAGACACATGGTTTAGAATAGGTAAAGACACATGGTTTAGAATAGGTAAAGACACATGGTTTTTAGAATAGGTAAAGACACATGGTTTAGAATAGGTAAAGACACATTCACATGGTTTAGAATAGGTAAAGACACATGGTTTAGAATAGTAAAGTAATAGGTAAAGACACATTCACATGGTTTAGAATAGGTAAAGACACATGGTTTAGGATAGGTAAAGACACATTCACATGGTTTAGAATAGGTAAAGACACATGGTTTAGAATAGGTAAAACACATTCACATGGTTTAGAATAGGTAAAGACACATTCACATGGTTTAGAATAGGTAAAGACACATGGTTTAGAATAGGTAAAGACACATGGTTTAGAATAGGTAAAGACACATGGTTTAGAATAGGTAAAGACACATGGTTTAGAATAGGTAAAGACACATTCACATGGTTTAGAATAGGTAAAGACACATGGTTTAGAATAGGTAAAGACACACACATGGTTTAGAATAGGTAAAGACACATTTACATGGTTTAGAATAGGTAAAGACACATCACATGGTTTAGAATAGGTAAAGACACATTCACATGGTTTAGAATAGGTAAAGACACATGGTTTAGAATAGGTAAAGACACATGGTTTAGAATAGGTAAAGACACATTCACATGGTTTAGAATAGGTAAAGACACATGGTTTTTAGAATGGTTTAGGAATAGGTAAAGACACATGGTTTAGAATAGGTAAAGACACATGGTTTAGAATAGGTAAAGACACATTCACATGGTTTAGAATAGGTAAAGACACATGGTTTAGAATAGGTAAAGACACATGGTTTAGAATAGGTAAAGACACATGGTTTAGAATAGGTAAAGACACATGGTTTAGAATAGGTAAAGACACATTCACATGGTTTAGAATAGGTAAAGACACATGGTTTAGAATAGGTAAAGACACATGGTTTAGAATAGGTAAAGACACATGGTTTAGAATAGGTAAAGACACATGGTTTAGGATAGGTAAAGACACATTCACATGGTTTAGGAATAGGTAAAGACACATGGTTTAGGATAGGTAAAGACACATTCACATGGTTTAGAATAGGTAAAGACACATGGTTTAGGATAGGTAAAGACACATGGTTTAGAATAGGTAAAGACACATTCACATGGTTTAGAATAGGTAAAGACACATGGTTTAGAATAGGTAAAGACACATTCACATGGTTTTAGACACATAGGTTTAGAATAAGACACATGGTTTAGAATAGGTAAAGACACATGGTTTAGAATAGGTAAAGACACATTCACATGGTTTAGAATAGGTAAAGACACACACATGGTTTAGAATAGGTAAAGACACATTCACATGGTTTAGAATAGGTAAAGACACATGGTTTAGAATAGGTAAAGACACATCCACATGGTTTAGAATAGGTAAAGACACATGGTTTAGAATAGGTAAAGACACATGGTTTAGAATAGGTAAAGACACATGGTTTAGAATAGGTAAAGACACATTCACATGGTTTAGAATAGGTAAAGACACATTCACATGGTTTAGAATAGGTAAAGACACATGGTTTAGGATAGGTAAAGACACATGGTTTAGGATAGGTAAAGACACATGGTTTAGGATAGGTAAAGACACATTCACATGGTTTAGAATAGGTAAAGACACATGGTTTAGAATAGGTAAAGACACATCCACATGGTTTAGAATAGGTAAAGACACATTCACAGGAAAAAAAGGGGGAGGCTTGCAAGCCGAAGAACACCATCCCAACCGTGAAGCACGGGGGTGGCAGCATCATGTTGTGTGGTGGCTTTGTTGCAGGAGGGACTGGTGCACGTCACAAAATAGATGGCGTCATGAGGCAGGAAAATTAGGTGGATAAACAGAAGCAACATCTCAAGACATCAGTCAGGAAGTTAAAGTTTGGTCGCAAATGGGTCTTCCAAATGAACAATGACCCCAAGCATACTTCCAAAGTTGTGGCAAAATGGCTTAAGGACAACAAAGTCAAGGTATTGGAGTGGCCATCACAAAGCCCTAACCTCAATCCTATAGAACATTTGTGGGCAGAACTGAAAAAGCGTGTGCGAGCAAGGAGGCCTACAAACCTGACTCCGTTACACCAGCTCTGTCAGGAGGAATGGGGCAAACTTCACTCAACTTAGTGTGTGTGGGAAGCTTGTGGAAGGCTACCCAAAAAGTTTGTCCCAAGTTAAACAATTTAAAGGCAATGCTAGCAAATACTATTTGAGTGTATGTCACCTTCTGACCCACTGGAAATGTGATGTAAGAAATAAAAGCTGAAATAACTCATTCTCTCTACTATTATTCTGACATTTCACATTCTTAAAATAAAGTGGTCATCCTAACTGACCTAAAACAGGGATTTATTTACAAGGATTAAATGTCAGGAATTGTGAAAAACAGAGTTTAAATGTATTTGGCTAAGGTGTATGTAAACTTCCGACTTAAACTATACGAGAAAAACAAACCACATTCAGAAGTCAAGGCATTTCTTTTATAAGATGATGATGAAAGATAATGAAAAATGTACTTTCTGTGATATGTGGTTGTCCCTACAGTGCATTCGGAATGTATCCTTGACTTTTTCCACATGTTACATATGCATATATATATATATATATATATATATATATATACGTATATATAAGCTCCCACAGTTGACAGTGCATGTCAGAACAAAAACCAAACCATGACGTCGAAGGAAATTTCCATAGATCTGGGGAAGGGTAGAAAAAAATGTCTGCAGAATTGAAGGTCCCCAAGAATGCAGTGGCATCATTCTTAAATGAAAGGAGTTTGGAACCACCAAGACTCACCAAGACTCTTCCTAGAGCTGGCCGCCCGTTCAAACTGACTCTCAGTCCATGAGAAAACAAGATTCTGTGGTCTGATGAAACCAAGATAGAACTCTTTGGTTTGAATGCCGAGCACCAAGTCTGGAGGAAACCTGGCACCATCCCTACGGTGAAGCATGGTGGTGGCAACATCATGCTGTGGGGATGTTTTTCAGTGACAGGGACTGGGAGACTAGTTAGCATTGAGGGAAAGATGAATGGAGCAAAGTACAGAGATTATTGATGAAAACCTGCTCCAGAGCACTCGGGACCTTAGACTTGGGCGAAGGTTCACCTTCCAACAGGGCAATGACCCTAAGCACACAGCCAAGACAACGCAGGATTGGCTTCGGGACAGGTCTCTGAATGTCCTTGTGTGGCCCAGCCAGAGCCTGGACTTGAACCTGATTGAACATCTCTGGAGAGACCTGAAAATAGCTGTGCAGGGACGCTCCCCATCCAACCTGACCGAGCTTGAGAGGATCTACAGAGAAGAATGGGAGAACCTCAAAGTACTGAGGAAAGGGTCTGAATACTTATGTAAATATGATACATATTTTTTTTTTATATAGATTTGCAAACATTTCTAAAAACCTGCTTTTGCTTTTTCAGTATGGGGTATTGTGTGCAGATTGATGAGGGGGGAAAGTATTTCATCCATTTTAGAACAAGGCTGTAACATAACAAAATGTGGAAAAGTCAGGTGGTCTGGATACTTTCCGTTTCCACTCTAGCTATCTTAAGATGAATTCACTAATGGCAAGTAGCTCTGGATAAGAGCATCTGCTAAATGAGTAAAATGTCAAATGTAAATGTAAGATATCTTGAACCTCATTAATCAAATTCAGCTGTAAGATCTCTTGAACTTTATTAATGTGGTCAAATGTGGGGTTGGAGGGTTGGGTTTCATTTGGGTTTATTTTCTAATTCATTATGTTTTTTGTTTTACTTGTAATGGTCAAATCAATTAGTGAATTTTTGCTTGGTAAATACTATGAATGTACAGTGAGGGAAAAAAGTATTTGATCCCCTGCTGATTTTGTACGTTGGCCCACTGACAAAGAAATTAAAATACAAATTAAAATACAAATCAATTTATAACATTTTTGACATGAGTTTTTCTGGATTTTTTGTTGTTGTTATTCTGTATCTCACTGTTCAAATAAACCTACCATTAAAATTATAGACTGATCATGTCTTTGTCAGTGGGCAATCGTACAAATCAGCAGGGAATCAAATACTTTTTTCCCTCACTGCACCTTATGTTATTGATCTTTAAAAAAAAAGTTATTTAACAGACGCTCTTGTGTGATGTAGGGTCGTACTCTACGGATGTTCCTCTTCCTGTGTGAGATAGGGTCGTACTCTACGGATGTTCCTCTTCCTGTGTGAGGTAGGGTCGTACTCTACGGATGTTCCTCTTCCTGTGTGAGGGAGGGTCGTACTCTACGGATGTTCCTCTTCCTGTGTGAGGTAGGGTCGTACTCTACGGATGTTCCTCTTCCTGTGTGAGGTAGGGTCGTACTCTACGGATGTTCCTCTTCCTGTGTGAGGTAGGGTCGTACTATACGGATGTTCCTCCTCCTGTGTGAGGTAGGGTTACTCTACGGATGTTCCTCCTCCTGTGTGAGGTAGGGTCTCTTCCTGTGTGAGGTAGGGTCGTACTCTACGGATGTTCCTCTTCCTGTGTGAAGTAGGGTCGTACTCTACGGATGTTCCTCTTCCTGTGTGAGGTAGGGTCGTACTCTACGGATGTTCCTCTTCCTGTGTGAGGTAGGGTCGTACTCTACGGATGTTCCTCCTCCTGTGTGAGGTAGGGTCGTACTCTACGGATGTTCCTCTTCCTGTGTGAGGTAGGGTCGTACTCTACGGATGTTCCTCTTCCTGTGTGAGGTAGGGTCGTACTCTACGGATGTTCCTCTTCCTGTGTGAGGTAGGGTCGTACTCTACGGATGTTCCTCTTCCTGTGTGAGGTAGGGTCGTACTCTACGGATGTTCCTCTTCCTCGTACTCTACGGATGTTCCTCTTCCTGTGTGTAGGGGTACGGATGTTCCTCCTCCTGTGTGAGGTAGGGTCGTACTCTACGGATGTTCCTCTTCCTGTGTGAAGTAGGGTCGTACTCTACGGATGTTCCTCTTCCTGTGTGAGGTAGGGTCGTACTCTACGGATGTTCCTCTTCCTGTGTGAGGTAGGGTCGTACTCTATGGATGTTCCTCTTCCTGTGTGAGGTAGGGTCGTACTCTACGGATGTTCCTCTTCCTGTGTGAGGTAGGGTCGTACTCTACGGATGTTCCTCTTCCTGTGTGAGGTAGGGTCGTACTCTACGGATGTTCCTCTTCCTGTGTGAGGTCGTACTCTACAGATGTTCCTCTTCCTGTGTGAGGTAGGGTCGTACTCTACGGATGTTCCTCTTCCTGTGTGAGGGGTACGGATGTTCCTCTTCCTGTGTGAGGTAGGGTTGTACTCTACAGATGTTCCTCTTCCTGTGTGAGGTAGGGTCTCTTCCTGTGTGAGGTAGGGTTGTACTCTACAGATGTTCCTCTTCCTGTGTGAGGTAGGGTCGTACTCTACGGATGTTCCTCTTCCTGTGTGAGGTAGGGTCGTACTCTACAGATGTTGTAGAGCATGTTTGCAGAGAACAACAGGGTGTTGTCCAGGGTCACGCCAAGGTTCTTTGCTCTCTAGGAGGACGACACTGTGGAGTTGTCAACTGTGATGGAGAGGTCTTTGAGCGGGCAGGTCTTCCCCAGGAGGAAGAACAGTTCCGACTTGTTGAGGTTGAGGTGGAGGGCCGACATCCAAGCTGAGATATTTGCCAGGCACCAGAGATGCGTGTCGCCACCTGGGTGTCAGAAGGTGGTAAGGAGAAAAACAGTTGAATGTCATCTGCATAGCAGTGATAGGAGAGATCATGTGAGGATATGATGGAGCTGAGTGACTTGGTGTATAGAGAGAAGAGGAGAGGTCCATCCTCATAGCAGTGATAGGAGAGACCATGAGAGGATATGACGGAGCTGAGTGACTTGGTGTATAGAGAGAAGAGGAGAGGTCCATCCTCATAGCAGTGATAGGAGAGACCATGAGAGGATATGACGGAGCTGAGTGACTTGGTGTATAGAGAGAAGAAGAGAGGGTATAGCGATTGAGAGGTATAGCGATTGAGTTGGTCAGACAGACGCTCAAGTGTTTTGGAAAGAAAAGAAAGAAGAGCCTCAGGTCTGTAAATTTTGACTTCAGATGAGTCGGGTGTTGGTTTCTTGATGAGGGACATTTTTGAAGTCAAAGGGGGTGCAGCCAGTGGTCAGGGATTAGTTGATGAGGGAAGTCAGGAATGGGAGAAGGTCTCCAGAGATGGTCTGCAGAGGAGGGTATGGGGTCAAGCGGGCAGGTTATCAGGCGGCCAGACCTCACTAGTCACAGGAGTTCATCTGGAGTGAGAGGGTAGAAAGAGGTAAAAGCGTAGGGTAATTCTGTGTGAGGCTGAGTGAATGAAGAGCGGATGTCATCAACCTTCTTTAAAAGTGGTTGACAAAGTCGTCCGCAGAGAGGGAGGAGGGGGGGGGTGGAGGATTAAGGAGGGACGAGAAGGTGGAGTTTCCTAGGTTTAGAGGCAGAAGCTTGACATTTAGAAGGTAGAAGGGGGGTGGGGGATTAAGGAGGGAGGAGAAGGTGGAAAATAGTTTCCTAGGTTTAGAGGCAGAAGCTTGACATTTAGAAGGTAGAAGGGGGGTGGAGGATTAAGGAGGGAGGAGAAGGTGGAAAATAGTTTCCTAGGTTTAGAGGCAGAAGCTTGACATTTAGAAGGTAGAAGGGGGGGTGGAGGATTAAGGAGGGACGAGAAGGTGGAAAATAGTTTCCTAGGTTTAGAGGCAGAAGCTTGACATTTAGAAGGTAGAAGGGGGGTGGAGGATTAAGGAGGGAGGAGAAGGTGGAAAATAGTTTCCTAGGTTTAGAGGCAGAAGCTTGACATTTAGAAGGTAGAAGGGGGGGGGGTGGAGGATTAAGGAGGGAGGAGAAGGTGGAAAATAGTTTCCTAGGTTTAGAGGCAGAAGCTTGACATTTAGAAGGTGGAAAATGGCTTAAGCAGCGGATACAGAGGAAGAGAAGCTAAAGAGGAGGGAGTGAAAGGATGATAGGTCCTCTGGATGTTTAGTTTTCCTCCATTTTCACTCAGCTGCCTGCAGCTCTGTTCTGTAAGCTAGCAATGAGTCACTCAGCCACGGAGCAGGAGGGGAGGGCCGAGCCGGCCGGGAGGAAAGAGGACAGTGCGAATCATAGGATGCAGAAAGGGAGGAGAGTAGGGTTGAAGAGGCAGAATCAGAAGGCGGGAGGGAGGATTTAGCAGGAGAGAGAGAGCGAGAGAGAGAGAGAGAGAGAGAGAGAGAGAGAGAGAGAGCGAGAGAGAGTGAGAGAGAGCGAGAGAGAGCGAGAGAGAGAGAGAGAGAGAGAGAGTGAGAGAGAGAGAGTGAGAGAGAGAGCGAGAGAGAGAGAAGAGAGAGAGAGAGAGAGAGAGAGAGAGAGAGAGGGAGCGAGAGAGAGAACGGGAGAGAGAGAGAGAGAGAGAACGAGAGAGCGAGAGAGAAGATTGTGACAGCACGTGACCATCTGGTTAGGGGCTGAGTGGCTTGGGTTGGAGGAAAGGGAGACAGACAAGGAAACAAAGTTGTGATCGGAGACCTGTAGGTCGATTGCAGTGAGATGTGTAGATGAGTTCATGTTGTCTGCCTTGTGAGTTGGAGGGGAGAAGGGGTGAGGTCAAAAGAGGCAAAGAGAGGAAAGAAATGAATCGCAGGCAGATGTCAGGAGGTTGAAGTCGCCAAGTATGAAGAGTGGTGAGCCATCATCAGGAAATGAGCAGGTAATATTATCATGTAATATGGACATGTGCTGACGAAGTATTCCTAATTTGTCCATTGCTGTTTATTTGGCTGATTATTGATAGCAGAATAATAATGTAAAACATTTTTTTTTAAACATTGTCATTTTGCAACAAAATCACATTTTATAAAGACACAATGCTGTTTGTACAATTGAACCATAATGTTTTCGTTGTTTGAAGAGACAAGGAGGGTTAAAGTAACATGTAATAACAGCAGAATGAAAAAGTGATATTGTGTCATGCTAACAGTTAGGAAGCAAAACTTTCTGTCCTATAAAATAAACAACAGATAAACTTTAAGAATGTTTTAGTCATATTTTTTTTAAAGCATCAAGTATGCTTTTTTTTTTTTACAATCCATAGATAGTTTTGTCTCTGATTAAAAAGCACTAGTAGACGTCAGTAATACTTCTATAGCTCTCTATATCACCTCAACGCATGACTGGAGGAATGCTAACTACCCTCTATAAGACCAGCAACATGTTAACTACCCTCTACAGGACCAGCAACATGTTACCTACCCTCTATAGGACCAGCAACATGTTAACTACCCTCTATAGGACCAGCAACACACTAACTACCCTCTATAGGACCAGCAACATGTTAACTACCCTCTACAGGACCAGCAACATGTTAACTACCCTCTATAGGACCAGCAACATGTTAACTACCCTCTATAGGACCAGCAACATGCTAACTACCCTCTATAAGACCAGCGACATACTAACTACCCTCTATAAGACCAGCAACATGTTAACTACCCTCTATAGGACCAGCAACATGTTAACTACCCTCTACAGGACCAGCAACACACTAACTACCCTCTATAGGACCAGCAACATGCTAACTACCCTCTATAGGACCAGCAACATGCTAACTACCCTCTATAAGACCAGCGACATACTAACTACCCTCTATAGGACCAGCAACATGTTAACTACCCTCTATAGGACCAGCAACATGTTAACTACCCTCTACAGGACCAGCAACATGTTAACTACCTTCTATAGGACCAGCAACATGTTAACTACCCTCTATAAGACCAGCGACATGTTACCTACCCTCTATAGGACCAGCAACATGTTAACTACCCTCTACAGGACCAGCAACATGTTACCTACCCTCTATAGGACCAGCAACATGTTAACTACCCTCTATAAGACCAGCAACATGTTACCTACCCTCTATAGGACCAGCAACATGTTACCTACCCTCTATAGGACCAGCAACATGCTAACTACCCTCTATAGGACCAGCAACATGTTAACTACCCTCTATAGGACCAGCAACATGCTAACTACCCTCTATAGGACCAGCAACATGTTAACTACCCTCTATAGGACCAGCAACACACTAACTACCCTCTATAGGACCAGCAACATGCTAACTACCCTCTATAAGACCAGCGACATACTAACTACCCTCTATAAGACCAGCGACATACTAACTACCCTCTATAAGACCAGCAACATGTTACCTACCCTCTATAGGACCAGCAACATGTTACCTACCCTCTATAGGACCAGCAACATGCTAACTACCCTCTATAGGACCAGCAACATGTTAACTACCCTCTATAGGACCAGCAACATGCTAACTACCCTCTATAGGACCAGCAACATGTTAACTACCCTCTATAGGACCAGCAACATGTTACCTACCCTCTATAGGACCAGTGACATGCTTACTACCCTCTATAGGACCAGCGACATACTAACTACCCTCTATAGGACCAGCAACACACTAACTACCCTCTATAGGACCAGCAACATGTTACCTACCCTCTATAGGACCAGCAACATGTTACCTACCCTCTATAGGACCAGCAACATGTTACCTACCCTCTATAGGACCAGCAACATGTTACCTACCCTCTATAGGACCAGCAACATACTAACTACCCTCTATAGGACCAGCAACATACTAACTACCCTCTATATGACCACCACCATGCTAACTACCCTCTATAGGACCAGCAACATACAAACTACCCTCTATAGGACCAGCAACACTCTAACTACTTTCTATAGGACCAGCAACATGCTAATTACTCTCTATAGGACCAGCAACACACTAACTACTCTCTATAGGACCAGCAACACTCTAACTACTCTCTATAGGACCAGCAACATACTAACTACTCTCTATAGGACCAGCAACATGCTAACTACTCTCTAAAGGACCAGCAACACACTAACTACTCTCTATAGGACCAGCAACATGCTAACTACTCTCTATAGGACCAGCAACATGCTAACTACCCTCTATAGGACCAGCAACATGCTAACTACCCTCTATAGGACCAGCAACATGCTAACTACCCTCTATAGGACCAGCAACATGCTAACTACCCTCTATAGGACCAGCAACATACTAACTACTCTCTATAGGACCACCACCATGCTAACTACCCTCTATAGGACCACCAACATGCTAACTTCTCTCAATAGGACCAGCAACATACTAAGTACTCTCTATAGCACCAGCAACATACTAACTACTCTCTATAGTACCAGCAACCTACTAACTACTCTCTATAGTACCATTAACATTCTCACTACCCTGTATAGGATCATACACATACTAACCACTCTCTATTGGACCAGCAACATGCTAATAACTGTCTATAGTACCAGCAACATACGAACTACTCTCTATAGGACCAGAAACATACTACCTCCTCTCTATAGGACCAGTAACATACTAACTACCCTCTATAGGACCCCTAACATAATAACTACCCTCTATTGGGCCAGCAACATACTAACTACTCTCTATAGGACTAGGGACATACTACCTACTTTCAATAGGATCCTTTACTTGCTTGTATCATTCACATACAATACTTTTAAAAAGCAACTTAGCATGTCAGACCCACCTACCGCTTAGATGCTAAAACACACATTTTCAGGGGTCCGTGTTATGTGGGAGGAGTTAGTTTGATGTGGAAGTAGTCCTTTTGGTGTGAGAAGAGACATTACAATGTCAGAGGAGTCCTTAGTGGTGTGGGAGGGGTCTGTGTTATGTGGGAGGAGTCAGTAGTATGTGGGAGGGGTTAGTTTGATGTTGGTGGGGTCCATGTGAAGTGGACGGGGTCTATTTGGCATCCAGCAGCATGAGGTGAACAAACAAGCCGGCTGAGGGGATGACATCACCATGCTTGGTGAGAAGAGGGACGTGGCGGTAACCTGGGAAACAGGACGTGAGGTTTGAATAAGTCAGCAATGGCGAGAGAGAGAGAGAGAGAAAGAGAGAGAGAGAGAGACAGACAGAGAGAGAGAGAGAGAGAGAGATTACCGTTCTGAAGACTGGTGAGTGGCAGGCAGTACTGTCCAATTAAGTCGTTCTGTGAGGTGGAGTCATAGTCTTCAACGAGGAAGCGGACCAGGGCTAGCTCTGGTACCTGGATGTCAAACTGGAACGTCTCATTCCACATGGGGTTAAAACCTGCAGAGAGGAACATCATTCCACATTTAACCTGCAGAGAGGAACATCATTCCACATGGGGTTAAAACCTGGTGAGAGGAACATCATTCCACATTTAACCTGCAGAGAGGAACATCATTCCACATGGGGTTAAAACCTGGTGAGAGGAACATCATTCCACATTTAACCTGCAGAGAGGAACATCATTCCACATGGGGTTAAAACCTGGTGAGAGGAACATCATTCCACATTTAACCTGCAGAGAGGAACATCATTCCACATGGGGTTTAAACCTGCAGAGAGGAACATCATTCCACATGGGGTTAAACCTGCAGAAAGGAACATCATTCCACATGGGGTTAAAACCTGGTGAGAGGAACGTCATTCCACATTAAATGTGGAATGATGTTCCTCTCTGCAGGTTAAATGTGGAATGATGTTCCTCTCACCAGGTTTTAAAACCTGCAGTGTGAGTAGTGTGTGTGTGGTTGTGTGTGTGTGTGAGTGTGGTTGTGTGTGTCTCACCATTGTTCTCGATGGAGCGTGTCTCCTTGCTGCACGTGTCAGCTGGAACACCATCGATCTCCACTTTAACCAGCGGGTCCACGATGGATTTACACTTGTCCTTGTTTAACTTGGGCAGCTGCTGGGCTGAGATCACCTGGAGACACACGTAGGCATACACACACACACACACACACACACACACTAAAATACCTTCTGATAAAAGTTTGATAGGAGTCATGTGGGTAACAACAATAAAACCTCTGACTCTTAGATAAAATATACAATTAATATCACAACATAGACGTACTTGACAGAAACTAATCTAATTTATGTGATGAATATATTGCAAATTTATTCATCAATCTCTGTAGTTGTCTTCACTGTGTTCAACAAGTAGCTATTGTAATACATTCTGTGATGTTACACTCATATAATACACTATAATATCATAATATATATCACAATTCAATAGAATATATAAACACTATAATACATAACACTATAATATATACAAACTACAATATATACACACTATAATATATACACGCTATAATGTATAACACGATAATATACACACACTATAATGTATAACACTATAATATACACACTCTACAATATATAACACTATAATATATAACACACTATAATATACACACTCAATAATATTCAATACTATAATATACAACACACTATCATATACAACACACTATAATATATAACACACTATAATATATAACATTATAATATATAACACTATAATATATAACACTATAATATATAACACACTATAATATATAACACACTATAATATATAACACTATAATATATAACACTATAATATATAACACTATAATATACAACACACTATAATATATAACACACTATAATATATAACACTATAATATACAACACTATAATATACAACACACTATAATATATAACACACTATAATATATAACACTATAATATACAACACTATAATATACAACACACTATAATATATAACACACTATAATATACAACACTATAATATACAACACAATACTTGCTATATTGTATTTACTTCGCCACCATGGCCTTTTTTTGCCTTTACCTCCCTTCTCACCTCATTTGCTCACATTGTATATAGACTTGTTTATACTGTATTATTGACTGTATGTTTGTTTTACTCCATGTGTAACTCTGTGTCGTTGTATGTGTCGAACTGCTTTGCTTTATCTTGGCCAGGTCGCAATTGTAAATGAGAACTTGTTCTCAACTAGCCTACCTGGTTAAATAAAGGTGAAATAAATAAAATAAAATAAAAAATAGAGCAAAGTTTTCTCACCATGATGTGGAAGGTCTTGCGTTTGAGCCAGGGTCCCTTGGTGAGGGTCATTGGGTCAAACTCTGTCCCAGGGTATCTCTGGAAGCCAGGCTTCAGGACGTATCCACTCACCCCGTTGGACCGGAACCGGCCCTGGTTCAGGTCCATCTCCTTAGAGGGAGTCTGGAAGTTCAGCGCCACTGGAGAGACAAATCATAATCAATAAAGAATCGACCAATAAAGCATTTTCATGCATTTATTGAGAAAGAGGAATAATGTGACACAAGTATGTAGAGACATTGGTCATGTCAAAATTATCACAGGATTCGTAAATATAAATCTAATTCACAAGATAGTACCTATCTGACAAATGGTAGTAGGTCTACTGCAACTATCTGACAGATGGTAGTAGGTCTACTGCAACTATCTGACAGATGGTAGTAGGTCTACTGTAACTATCTGGCAGATGGTAGTAGGTCTACTGTAACTATCTGACAGATGGTAGTAGGTCTACTGTAACTATCTGACAGATGGTAGTAGGTCTACTGCAACTATCTGACAGATGGTAGTAGGTCTACTGTAACTATCTGACAGATGGTAGTAGGTCTACTGTAGCTATCTGACAGATGGTAGTAGGTCTACTGCAACTATCTGACAGATGGTAGTAGGTCTACTGTAACTATCTGACAGATGGTAGTAGGTCTACTGTAACTATCTGACAGATGGGATGGTAGTAGGTCTACTGTAACTATCTGACAGATGGTAGTAGGTCTACTGTAACTATCTGACAGATGGGATGGTAGTAGGTCTACTGTAACTATCTGACAGATGGTAGTAGGTCTACTGTAACTATCTGACAGATGGGATGGTAGTAGGTCTACTGCAACTATCTGACAGATGGTAGTAGGTCTACTGCAACTATCTGACAGATGGTAGTAGGTCTACTGTAACTATCTGACAGATGGTAGTAGGTCTACTGTAACTATCTGACAGATGGTAGTAGGTCTACTGTAACTATCTGACAGATGGTAGTAGGTCTACTGTAACTATCTGACAGATGGTAGTAGGTCTACTGTAGCTATCTGACAGATGGTAGTAGGTCTACTGCAACTATCTGACAGATGGTAGTAGGTCTACTGCAACTATCTGACAGATGGTAGTAGGTCTACTGTAACTATCTGGCAGATGGTAGTAGGTCTACTGTAGCTATCTGACAGATGGGATGGAAGTAGGTCTACTGTAACTATCTGACAGATGGGATGGTAGTAGGTCTACTGTAACTATCTGGCAGATGGTAGTAGGTCTACTGTAGCTATCTGACAGATGGGATGGAAGTAGGTCTACTGTAGCTATCTGACAGATGGGATGGTAGTAGGTCTACTGTAACTATCTGACAGATGGGATGGTAGTAGGTCTACTGTAACTATCTGACAGATGGTAGTAGGTCTACTGTAACTATCTGACAGATGGGATGGTAGTAGGTCTACTGTAACTATCTGACAGATGGTATGGTAGTAGGTCTACTGTAACTATCTGACAGATGGTAGTAGGTCTACTGTAACTATCTGACAGATGGTAGTAGGTCTACTGTAACTATCTGACAGATGGTAGTAGGTCTACTGTAACTATCTGACAGATGGTAGTAGGTCTACTGTAACTATCTGACAGATGGTAGTAGGTCTACTGTAACTATCTGACAGATGGTAGTAGGTCTACTGTAACTATCTGACAGATGGTAGTAGGTCTACTGTAGCTATCTGACAGATGGTAGTAGGTCTACTGTAACTATCTGACAGATGGTAGTAGGTCTACTGTAACTATCTGACAGATGGTAGTAGGTCTACTGTAGCTATCTGACAGATGGTAGTAGGTCTACTGCAACTATCTGACAGATGGTAGTAGGTCTACTGTAACTATCTGGCAGATGGTAGTAGGTCTACTGTAACTATCTGACAGATGGTAGTAGGTCTACTGTAGCTATCTGACAGATGGGATGGAAGTAGGTCTACTGTAACTATCTGACAGATGGGATGGTAGTAGGTCTACTGTAACTATCTGACAGATGGGATGGTAGTAGGTCTACTGTAACTATCTGACAGATGGTATGGTAGTAGGTCTACTGTAACTATCTGACAGATGGTAGTAGGTCTACTGTAACTATCTGACAGATGGTAGTAGGTCTACTGTAACTATCTGACAGATGGTAGTAGGTCTACTGTAACTATCTGACAGATGGTATGGTAGTAGGTCTACTGTAACTATCTGACAGATGGTAGTAGGTCTACTGTAACTATCTGACAGATGGTATGGTAGTAGGTCTACTGTAACTATCTGACAGATGGTATGGTAGTAGGTCTACTGTAACTATCTGACAGATGGGATGGTAGTAGGTCTACTGTAACTATCTGACAGATGGGATGGTAGTAGGTCTACTGTAACTATCTGACAGATGGTAGTAGGTCTACTGTAACTATCTGACAGATGGTAGTAGGTCTACTGTAACTATCTGACAGATGGTAGTAGGTCTACTGTAACTATCTGACAGATGGTAGTAGGTCTACTGTAACTATCTGACAGATGGTAATAGGTCTACTGTAACTCTCTGACAGATGGTAGTAGGTCTACTGTCTTAGGTCAGTTAGGATCATCACTTTATTATAAGAATATAAAATGTCAGAATAATAGTAGAGAATGATTTATTTCAGCCTTTATTTCTTACATCACATTCCCAGTGGGTCAGAAGTTTACATACACTCAATTAGTATTTGGTAGCATTGACTTTAAATTGTTTAACTTGGGCCAAATGTTTCGGGTAGCCTTCCACAAGCTTCCCACAATAAGTTGTGTGAATTTTGGCCCATTCCTCCTGACAGAGCTGGTGTAACTGAATCAGGTTTGTAGGCCTCCTTGCTCGCACACGCTTGTTCTTCCCACAAATGTTCTATGGGATTGAGGTTAGGGCTTTGTGATGGACAATCCATTAACTTGACTTTGTTGTCCTTAAGCCATTTTGCAACAACTTTGGAAGTATGCTTGGGGTCATTGTCCATTTGGAATACCCATTTGCAACCAAGCTTTAACTTCCTGACTGATGACTTGAGATGTTGCTTCAATATATCCACCTAATTTTCCTCCTCATGATGCCATCTATTTTGTGAAGTGCACCAGTCCCTCCTGCAGCAAAGCACCCCCACAACATGATGCTGCCACCTCCGTGCTTCATGGTTGGGATGGTGTTCTTCGGCTTGCAAGCCTCCCCCTTTTTCCTCTAAACATAATGATGGTCATTATGGCCAAACAGTTCTATTTTTGTTTCATCAGACCAGAGGACAATTCTCCAAAAAGTATGATCTTTGTCCCCATGTGCAGTTGCAAACCGTAGTCTGACGTTTTTATGGCGGTTTTGGAGCAGTGGCTTCTTCCTTGCTGAGCGGCCTTTCAGGTTATGTCGATATAGGACTTGTTTTACTGTGGATATAGATACTTTTGAATCTGTTTCCTCCAGCATCTTCACAAGGTTATTTGCTGTTGTTCTGGGATTAAGTTGCACTTATCGCACCAAAGTATGTTCATCTCTAGGAGACAGAACGTGTCTCCTTCCTGAGCGGTATGACGGCTGCGTGGTCCCATGGTGTTTATACTTGCGTACTGTTGTTTGTACAGATGAACGTGGTACCTTCAGGCATTTGGAAATTGCTCCCAAGGATGAACCAGACTTGTGGAGGTCTAAAAAAAAATATTGTCCCGTGATGTCAAGCAAAGAGGCACTGAGTTTGACGGTAACCTTGAAATACATGCACAGGTGTCCAATTGACTCAAATTATGTCAATTAGCTTATCAGAAGCTTCTAAAGCCATTACCTAATTTTATGGAATTTTCCAAGCTGAAAAATTACGTTTGTCATTCACAAAGTAGATGTCCTAACCGACTTGCCAAAACGATAGTTTGTTAACAAGACATTTGTGGAGTGGTTGAAAAACAATTTTCAATGACTTCAACCTAAGTGTATGTAAACTTCCGACTTCGACTGTATACGTTTATTTTAACCCAATAATGGTTGAATTTAAGAAGTGTAAGCTGGCAGGAACTAATGGGGATCCATAATAAATACAAATGCAAATAACCTGTGCTCCTTAAGGAGAAAGTAATAAGATTACGTTACTTAGGTAGGGTAATCTAAAAGTTACATTACTGATTACAACAGGTGACTGTAACGGATTCCATTTAGAAAGTAGCCTCCCCAACTCTGTTAGTAGGTCTACAGTACCTATCTGACAGCCTGCGTTCCACAGGGAAACAGGGTTGTAGTTGGAGGAGTCTGTTCTGGAGCCAGCTGGGTAGATACGGCTCAGCTTGGTCATGTTGTGGTGGATAAAGGCGTTCCCTTGGAGAGAGGTAAACCAGACAGGGTTAGTGGTGCAATCATCGTAAGAACTGTTCTCTAGAATATGCATAATGAAAACTGTTCTCTAGAATATGCATAATGAAAACTGTTCTCAAGAATATGCATAATGAAAACTGTTCTCTAGAATATGCATAATGAAAACTGTTCTCAAGAATATGCATAATGAAAACTGTTCTCAAGAATATGCATAATGAAAACTGTTCTCAAGAATATGCATAATGAAAACTGTTCTCTAGAATATGCATAATGAATGCATGTCTATTGTACAGGCCCTGTTATTCAGGCCTTGATGTTATTCAGGTTTGATGTTATTCAGGTTTGATGTTATTCAGGCTTGATGTTATTCGGGCTTGATTTTATTCAGGTTTGATGTTATTCAGGCTTGATGTTATTCAGGATTGATTTTATTCAGGTTTGATGTTATTCAGGTTTGATGTTATTCAGATTTGATGTTATTCAGGCTTGATGTTATTCAGGCTTGATTTTATTCAGGTTTGATGTTATTCAGGCTTGATGTTATTCAGGTTTGATGTTATTCAGGTTTGATGTTATTCAGGCTTGATGTTATTCAGGTTTGATGTTATTCAGGCTTGATGTTATTCAGGATTGATTTTATTCAGGTTTGGTGTTATTCAGGCTTGATGTTATTCAGGCTTGATGTTAGTCGGCTTTCTATTCCGCAACAAAGCCTCCTTCACTCACGCCGCCAAACTTACCCTAGTAAAACTGACTATCCTACCGATCCTCGACTTCGGCGATGTCACCTAATAAATTGCTTCCAACACTCTACTCAGCAAACTGGATGCAGTTTATCACAGTGCCATCCGTTTTGTCACTAAAGCACCTTATACCACCCACCACTGCGACTTGTATGCTCTAGTCGGCTGGCCCTCGCTACATATTCGTCGCCAGACCCACTGGCTCCAGGTCATCTACAAGTCCATGCTAGGTAAAGCTCCGCCTTATCTCAGTTCACTGGTCACGATGGCAACACCCATCCGTAGCACGCGCTCCGGCAGGTGTATCTCACTGATCATCCCTAAAGCCAACACCTCATTTGGCCGCCTTTCGTTCCAGTTCTCTGCTGCCTGTGACTGGAACGAATTGCAAAAATCGCTGAAGTTGGAGACTTTTATCTCCCTCACCAACTTCAAACATCTGCTATCTAAGCAGCTAACCGATCGCTGCAGCTGTACATAGTCTATCGGTAAATAGCCCACCCATTTTTACCTACCTCATCCCCATACTGTTTTTATTTATTTACTTTTCTGCTCTTTTGCACACCAGTATCTCTACCTGTACATGACCATCTGATCATTTATCACTCCAGTGTTAATCTGCTAAATTGTAATTTTTCGCCTACCTCCTCATGCCTTTTGCACACAATGTACATAGACTCCCCTTTTTTTTCTACTGTGTTATTGACTTGTTAATTGTTTACTCCATGTGTAACTCTGTGTTGTCTGTTCACACTGCTATGCTTTATCTTGGCCAGGTCGCAGTTGTAAATGAGAACTTGTTCTCAACTAGCCTACCTGGTTAAATAAAGGTGAAATAAAAAAAATTAAAAAATAAAATATTCAGGCTTGATGTTATTCAGGCTTGCTGTAACAGAACAGAGGGTTTTACCTGCTGTCTCAGCCAGGTTAACAGCCTTGCTCTCTTTAAAGGAGGACATCTCATAGAAGGCCTGCTTGTCTTTAGCGTGCTCAAACCCTGAGAAGTGGACACTCTTACAGTAGATCACCAGGTCAGACAGCTGCTTGGCTAGCTTGATCTTTGACTTCTGAAAAGCAATAAGACATCATGTTTATAATATCTACAGAAATAGAGATGTTATGAATGGATTTCTGTCAAAGTATCCACATGTGTGTTTTCCTTGGCATAGGGCTTGTCATAGGGCAGCTAATCCAGCATGCCTTGTCCCTGTTGGGGGTGTATGTGCAAAGCAACACAGTAGCATGACTATGTCAGAAACAACACCCCAACCCCGCCCTTTATCCTAAACCGGGTTCATATAATAACACCAATCGCATCCCTTACCCTAAACCGGGTTCGTATCCTAGCCCCAATCCTGCCCCTTACCCTAAACCGGGTTCGTATACTAGCCCCAATCCCGCCCCTTACCCTAAACCGGGTTTGTATCCAAACCCCAATCCCACCCCTTACCCTAAACCGGGTTCGTATCCTAGCCCCAATCCCACCCCTTACCCTAAACCGGGTTCGTATCCTAGCCCCAATCCCACCCCTTACCCTAAACCGGGTTTGTATCCAAACCCCAATCCCACCCCTTACTCTAAACCTGGTTCGTATCCTAGCCCCAATCCCACCCCTTACCCTAAACCGGGTTTTTATCCAAACCCCAACCCCGCCCCTTACTCTAAACCGGGTTCGTATCCTAGCCCCAATCCCACCCCTTACCCTAAACCGGGTTTGTATCCAAACCATAATCCCACCCCTTACCCTAAACCGGGTTTGTATCCAAACCCCAACCCCACCCCTTACCCTAAACCGGGTTCCACTTAAAAACTTAAAACTTGCTACCCTCTCCACTACTGTTCCATCGATGTGGATGGGGGGGTGTTCCCTCTGCTGTTTCCTGAAGTCCACAATCATCTCCTTAGTTTTGTTGACGTTGAGTGATTTCGCTGGCACCACACTCCGAGGGCCCTCACCTCCTCCCTGTAGGCCGTCTCGTCGTTGTTGGTAATCAAGCCTACCACTGTTGTGTCGTCCGCAAACTTGATGATTGAGTTGGAGGCGTGCATGGCCACGCAGTCGTGGGTGAACAGGGAGTACAGGAGAGGGCTCAGAACGCACCCTTGTGGGGCCCCAGTGTTGAGGATCAGCGGGGAGGAGATGTTGTTGCCTACCCTCACCACCTGGGGGCGGCCCGTCAGGAAGTCCAGAACCCAGTTGCACAGGGCGGGGTCGAGACCCAGGGTCTCGAGCTTGATGACGAGCTTGGAGGGTACTATGGTGTTGAATGCCGAGCTGTAGTCGATGAACAGCATTCTCACATAGGTATTCCTCTTGTCCAGATGGGTTAGGGCAGTGTGCAGTGTGGTTGAGATTGCATCGTCTGTGGACCTATTTGGGCGGTAAGCAAATTGGAGTGGGTCTAGGGTGTCAGGTAGGGTGGAGGTGATATGGTCCTTGACTAGTCTCTCAAAGCACTTCATGATGACGGATGTGAGTGCTACGGGGCGGTAGTCGTTTAGCTCAGTTACCTTAGCTTTCTTGGGAACAGGAACAATGGTGGCCCTCTTGAAGCATGTGGGAACAGCAGACTGGTATAGGGATTGATTGAATATGTCCGTAAACACACCGGCCAGCTGGTCTGCGCATGCTCTGAGGCGCGGCTGGGGATGCCGTCTGGGCCTGCAGCCTTGCGAGGGTTAACACGTTTAAATGTCTTACTCACTTCGGCTGCAGTGAAGGAGAGATCGCATGTTTTCGTTGCAGGCCGTGTCAGTGGCACTGTATTGTCCTCAAAGCGGGCAAAAAAGTTATTTAGTCTGCCTGGGAGCAAGACATCCTGGTCCGTGACTGGGCTGGGTTTCTTCCTGTAGTCCGTGATTGACTGTAGACCCTGCCACATGCCTCTTTGTATCCAAACCCCAATCCCACCCCTTACCCTAAACCGGGTTCGTATCCTAGCCCCAATCCCACCCCTTACCCTAAACCGGGTTTGTATCCAAACCATAATCCCACCCCTTACCCTAAACCGGGTTTGTATCCAAACCCCAACCCCACCCCTTACCCTAAACCGGGTTTGTATCCAAACCCCAATCCCACCCCTTACCCTAAACCGGGTTCGTATCCTAGCCCCAATCCCACCCCTTACCCTAAACCGGGTTTGTATCCTAGCCCCAATCCCACCCCTTACCCTAAACTGGGTTTGTATGAAAACCCCAACCCCGCCCCTTACCCTAAAGACGGGTTGGTATCCTAAACCCAATCCTCCGCGCCACAGACACTGAAACATCACATTCCCTTCTCTGAGTCCACCCCTCTCTATATTCATGTCTTGTTTAGTCTGATGTCTCTGAGTCCACCCCTCTCTTTATTCATGTCTTGTTTAGTCTGATGTCTCTGAGTCCACCCCTCTCTATATTCATGTCTTGTTTAGTCTGATGTCTCTGAGTCCACCCCCCCTCTCTATATTCATGTCTTGTTTAGTCTGATGTCTCTGAGTCCACCCCTCTCTATATTCATGTCTTGTTTAGTCTGATGTCTCTGAGTCCACCCCTCTCTCTATTCATGTCCTGATGTCCTCTCTATATTCATGTCTTGTTTAGTCTGATGTCTCTGAGTCCACCCCTCTCTATATTCATGTCTTGTTTAGTCTGATGTCTCTGAGTCCACCCCTCTCTATATTCATGTCTTGTTTAGTCTGATGTCTCTGAGTCCACCCCTCTCTATATTCATGTCTTGTTTAGTCTGATGTCTATGAGTCCACCCCTCTCTATATTCATGTCTTGTTTAGTCTGATGTCTCTGAGTCCACCCCTCTCTATATTCATGTCTTGTTTAGTCTGATGTCTATGAGTCCACCCCTCTCTATATTCATGTCTTGTTTAGTCTGATGTCTCTGAGTCCACCCCTCTCTATATTCATGTCTTGTTTAGTCTGATGTCTCTGAGTCCACCCCTCTCTATATTCATGTCTTGTTTAGTCTGATGTCTCTGAGTCCACCCCTCTCTATATTCTATACTGTCTTAATTAGTCTGATGTTTTGTTTTGACCCATGTTTTGTTGTTTTTAGAATAGTAAAGCAACTTTGGGTCCTTGAAAAGCTGTATAAGTCCCATGTATTATTATAGTGAGCTACTTTTGACCAAAGTCCTATGTGCCCTGGTAGTGCACTATTCGGGAATAGGGTGCCATCTACCTTGGCACCACAGCAGCGTGTTACCATACCTTGGCTTTGGCCTTCTGTCCATTGGTGTCTGTCTTGGAGTTGCTGGTCTCTGCAGCCTCGTCCTCCTCTGAGACACAGTCTTCCTCTACTCCAGGACTAGTATTGCTGAAGACGGCATCCAGCTTGTTCAGACGTTTCCCCTTGATGATGAACCGACCCTTCAAGTCCTACACAGAGACAGACCTTGTGTTGACGGAGATGCATCTGTTATAGATCATCAAATTAGTCTGATGTCCTGATCTATAATGTCCTGATCTATAATGTACTAATCTATAATGTCCTGATCTATAATGTCCTGGTCTATAATGTCCTGATCTATAATGTCCTGATCTATAATGTCCTGGTCTATAATGTCCTGATGTATAATTTCCTGATCTATCATGTCCTTCATGGTCTGGCCTCTTTAAAAGGGTATAGATCCCTTGTCAAGGATTATGATTTTGACCCTATAAAGAAAATGAGAATTAAAAACAGGTTCGACAGTGATCCGTTAGAGTTACTGCATCTCAGGAATACCATTTGGCGAAAGGCTCGGCACACGCATAATCAGGCTGACTGGCTCTCGTTCAGGCAAAGGAGAAATAAGTGCACTCAGGAAATTCCGGAAGGCCAAAGTTAGTTACTTTAAGGAGCAGTTCTCTCTCTGTGGATCTAACCCCAAGAAGTTCTGGAAAACGGTTAAAGAGCTGGAGAATAAATCCTCCTCCTCCCAGCTGGCAATTTTCCTTAATGTTGATGACGTGGTTGTTACTGACAAGGAGAACATGGCTGAGCTCTTTAATCACCACTTCATTAAGTCAGGATTCATATTTGACTCAGCCATGCCTCCTTGCTTGTCCAACATTTCCTCATCTCCCACACCTTCTAATTCGACTAGCCCTGATGCTCCTCCCTCTTTTTCCCCTGCCCCGCTACAAAGGTTCTCCCTGCAGGCAGTCACTGAGTCTGAGGTACTAAAGGAGATCCTTAAACTTGACCCCAAAAAACAATCTGGGTCAGATGGTTTAGACCCTTTCTTCTTTAAGGTTGCTGCACCTATCATCACCAAGCCTATCTCTGACCTTTTTAACCTGTCTCTCCTTTCTGGGGAGGTTCCCATTGCTTCGAAGGCAGCCATGGTTCGTCCTTTATTTAAAGGGGGAGATCAAGCTGATCTTAACTGTTATAGGCCTATTTCTATTTTGCCCTGTTCATCAAAAGTGTTGGAAAAACTTGTCAATAATCAACTGATTGGCTTTCTTGATGTCTATAGTATTCTCTCTTTTATGCAATCTGGTTTCAGGTTATGGATGTGTCACTGCAACCTTAAAGGTCAAATGATGTCACCACTGCCCTTGATTCTAAGCAATGTTGTGCTGTTATTTTTATTGATTTGGCCAAAGTCTTTGATACGGTAGACCATTCCATTCTTGTGGGCCGACTAAGGAGTATTGGTGTCTGAGGGGTCTTTGGCCTGGTTTGCTAACTACCTCTCTCAAAGAGTGCAGTGTATAAAGTCAGAACATCTGGTGTCTCAGCCACTGTCTGTCATCAAGGGAGTACCCCCAGGCTCAATCCTAGGCACCACGCTCTTCTCAATTTACATCAACAATACAGCTCAGGCAGAAGGAAGCTCTCTAATCATTTATATGCAGATGATACAGTCTTAAACTACGCTTCCAAAAACAAAGATCATGTCGTTTGGTAAGAAGAATGCCCCTCTCCAAACCAGTGTGATTACTACCTCTGAGGGTTTAGAGTTTGAAGTAGTCACCTCATACAAGTACTTTGGAGTATGGCTAGTCTGTACACTGTCCTTCTCTCAGCACATATCAGCCACTGAATTGGTCCACCCACACAGACAGCATTGTGAAGAAGGCGCAGCAGCGCCTCTTCAACCTCAGGAGGCTGAAGAAATTTGGCTTGTCACCAAAAGCACTCACAAACTTCTACAGATGCACAATCGAGAGCATCCTGTCGGGCTGTATCACCGCCTGGTACGGCAACTGCTCCGCCCACAACCGTAAGGCTCTCCAAAGGGTAGTGAGGTCTGCACAACGCATCACCGGGGGCAAACTACCTGCCCTCCAGGACACCTACACCACCCGATGTCACAGGAAGGCCATAAAGATCATCAAGGACAACAACCACCCGAGCCACTGCCTGTTCACCCCGCTATCGTCCAGAAAGCGAGGTCAGTACAGGTGCATCAAAGCTGGGACCGAGAGACTGAAAAACAGCTTCTATCTCAAGGCCATCAGACTGTTAAACAGCCACCACTAACATTGAGTGGCTGCTGTCAACACACTGACTCAACTCCAGCCACTTTAATAATGGGAATTGATGGGAATTGATGTAAAATATATCACTAGCCACTTTAAACAATGCTACTTCATATAATGTTTACATACCCTACAAGATTTATCTCATATGTATACGTATATACTGTACTCTATATCATCTACTGCATCTTTATGTAATACATGTATCACTAGCCACTTTAAACAATGCCACTTTGTTTACATACTCATCTCATATGTATATACTGTACTCGATACCATCTACTGCATCTTGCCTATGCCGCTCTGTACCATCACTCATTCATATATCTTTATGTACATATTCTTTATCCCTTTATACTTATGTGTATAAGGTAGTAGTTTTGGGAATTGTTAGCTAGATTACTCATTGGTTAGTACTGCATTGTCGGAACTAGAAGCACAAGCATTTCGCTACACTCGCATTAACATCTGCTATCCATGTGTATGTGACAAATAAAATGTTATTTTATTTTATTTTGATATCAAAGCTGCAGGCTAAAGTTAAATCTAGACTTGGTTTCCTCTATCGTAATCGCTCGTCTTTCACCCCAGCTGCCAAACTAACCCTGATTCAGATGACCATCCTATCCATGCTAGATTACGGAGACGTCATATTTAATAAATTAAATACATAGATTCATAGACAGACAGGCTCTAACAGACAGATACTGTTAGCCCTATAGACAGACAGGCTCTAACAGACAGATACTGTTAGCCCTATAGACAGGCTCTAACAGACAGATACTGTTAGCCCTATAGACAGACAGGCTCTAACAGACAGATACTGTTAGCCCTATAGACAGACAGGCTCTAACAGACAGATACTGTTAGCCCTATAGACAGACAGGCTCTAACAGACAGATACTGTCCGCCCTATAGACAGATACTGTTAGCCCTATAGACAGCTCTAACAGACAGATACAGGCTCTAACAGACAGATACTGTTAGCCCTATAGACAGGCTCTAACAGACAGATACTGTTAGCCCTATAGACAGACTCTAACAGACAGATACTGTTAGCCCTAGACAGACAGGCTCTAACAGACAGATACTGTTAGCCCAGACAGGCTCTAACAGACAGATACTGTTAGCCCTATAGACAGGCTCTAACAGACAGATACTGTTAGCCCTATAGACAGGCTCTAACAGACAGATACTGTTAGCCCTATAGACAGGCTCTAACAGACAGATACTGTTAGCCCTATAGACAGGCTCTAACAGACAGATACTGTTAGCCCTATACTCTAACAGACAGATACTGTTAGCCCTATAGACAGACAGGCTCTAACAGACAGATACTGTTAGCCTATAGACAGGCTCTAACAGACAGATACTGTTAGCCCTATAGACAGGCTCTAACAGACAGATACTGTTAGCCCTATAACAGACAGACAGGCTCTAACAGACAGATACTGTTAGCCCTATAGACAGACAGGCTCTAACAGACAGATACTACTGTTAGCCCTATAGACAGACAGGCTCTAACAGACAGATACTAGCCCTATAGCCCAGATACTGTTAGACAGACAGGCTCTAACAGACAGATACTGTTAGCCCTATAGACAGGCTCTAACAGACAGATACTGTTAGCCCTATAGACAGGCTCTAACAGACAGATACTGTTACTGTTAGACAGGCTCTAACAGACAGATACTGTTACAGACAGGCTCTAACAGACAGATACTGTTAGCCCTATAGACAGGCTCTAACAGACAGATACTGTTAGCCCTATAGACAGAGGCTCTAACAGACAGATACTGTTAGCCCTAACAGCTCTAACAGATACTGTTAGCCCTATAGACAGGCTCTAACAGACAGATACTGTTAGCCTTATAGACAGGCTCTAACAGACAGATACTGTTAGCCCTATAGACAGGCTCTAACAGACAGATACTGTTAGCCCTATAGACAGGCTCTAACAGACAGATACTGTTAGCCTCATAGACAGACAGGCTCTAACAGACAGATACTGTTAGCCTCATAGACAGACAGGCTCTAACAGACAGATACTGTTAGCCCTATAACAGACAGACAGGCTCTAACAGACAGATACTGTTAGCCCAGATATAGACAGGCTCTAACAGACAGATACTGTTAGCCCTATAGACAGCTCTAACAGACAGATACTCTAACAGACAGATACTGTTAGCCCTATAGACAGGCTCTAACAGACAGATAGTTAGCCCTATAGACAGGCTCTAACAGACAGATACTGTTAGCCCTATAGACAGGATCTAACAGACAGATACTGTTAGCCCTATAGACAGGCTCTAACAGACAGATACTGTTAGCCCTATAGACAGGCTCTAACAGACAGATACTGTTAGCCCTATAGACAGGCTCTAACAGACAGATACTGTTAGCCCTATAGACAGACAGGCTCTAACAGACAGATACTGTTAGCCTCATAGACAGGCTCTAACAGACAGATACTGTTAGCCCTATAGACAGGCTCTAACAGACAGATACTGTTAGCCCTATAGACAGACAGGCTCTAACAGACAGATACTGTTAGCCCTATAGACAGGCTCTAACAGACAGATACTGTTAGCCCTATAGACAGGCTCTAACAGACAGATACTGTTAGCCCTATAGACAGGCTCTAACAGACAGATACTGTTAGCCCTATAGACAGGCTCTAACAGACAGATACTGTTAGCCCTATAGACAGGCTCTAACAGACAGATACTGTTAGCCCTATAGACAGGCTCTAACAGACAGATACTGTTGTTTAACAGACAGCCCTATAGACAGGCTCTAACAGACAGATACTGTTAGCCCTATAGACAGACAGGCTCTAACAGACAGATACTGTTAGCCCTATAGACAGACAGGCTCTAACAGACAGATACTGTTAGCCCTATAGACAGACAGGCTCTAACAGACAGATACTGTTAGCCCTATAGACAGGCTCTAACAGACAGATACTGTTAGCCCTATAGACAGACAGGCTCTAACAGACAGATACTGTTAGCCCTATAGACAGACAGGCTCTAACAGACAGATACTGTTAGCCCTATAGACAGACAGGCTCTAACAGACAGATACTGTTAGCCCTATAGACAGACAGGCTCTAACAGACAGATACTGTTAGCCTCATAGACAGACAGGCTCTAACAGACAGATACTGTTAGCCCTATAGACAGGCTCTAACAGACAGATACTGTTAGCCCTATAGACAGACAGGCTCTAACAGACAGATACTGTTAGCCCTATAGACAGGCTCTAACAGACAGATACTGTTAGCTATAGACAGACAGGCCTATAGATAGACAGGCTCTAACAGACAGATACTGTTAGCCCTATAGACAGACAGGCTCTAACAGACAGATACTGTTAGCCCTATAGACAGACAGGCTCTAACAGACAGATACTGTTAGCCCTATAGACAGACAGGCTCTAACAGACAGATACTGTTAGCCCTATAGACAGACAGGCTCTAACAGACAGATACTGTTAGACAGACAGGCCCTATAGACAGACAGGCTCTAACAGACAGATACTGTTAGCCCTATAGACAGACAGGCTCTAACAGACAGATACTGTTAGCCCTATAGACAGACAGGCTCTAACAGACAGATACTGTTAGCCCTATAGACAGACAGGCTCTAACAGACAGATACTGTTAGCCCTATAGACAGACAGGCTCTAACAGACAGATACTGTTCGCCCTATAGACAGACAGGCTCTAACAGACAGATACTGTTAGCCCTATAGACAGACAGGCTCTAACAGACAGATACTGTTAGCCCTATAGACAGACAGGCTCTAACAGACAGATACTGTTAGCCCTATAGACAGGCTCTAACAGACAGATACTGTTAGCCCTATAGACAGGCTCTAACAGACAGATACTGTTAGCCCTATAGACAGGCTCTAACAGACAGAAACTGTTAGCTCTATAGACAGACAGGCTCTAACAGACAGATACTGTTAGCAGGGACATCACATTCCTTCTCGTAAAACCCCAATCTTATCCTACTCAGTCAAACAAGATGTTATTGTTCTTCCTTCACATTCTCAGTACTGACTTAGAGCCTTTCATCTGTCTAACATCCACAACTTGTTTTGGCTTGCCTCTTAGCGTTCATATTTAAAATACTGGGTATGTGGTTATGAAGCTCCAGGCTTTAAACACTGAGGGTTGAAAAACAAATACGATTGGATGGATGGATTGGTGGGTTGATGGGTGGGTGGATGAATTGATTGATGGGTGGGTGGATGGATCAGTTGATTGATGGGTGATTTGATGGGTGGGTGGGTGGATGGGTGGATGAATTGATTGATGGGTGGGTTGATGGGTGGGTGGGTGGATGAATTTATTGATGGATTGGTGGGTTGATGGGTGGGTAGGTGGATGAATTGATTGATGGATGGATGGATGGATGGATGGATTGGTGGGTTGATGGGTGGGTAGGTAGATGAATTGATTGATGGATGGATGGATTGGTGGGTTGATGGGTGGGTAGGTGGATGAATTGACTGATGGATGGATGGATTGGTGGGTTGATGAGTGGGTAGGTGGATGAATTGATTGATGGATGGACTGGTGGGTTGATAGGTGGGTAGGTGGATGAATTGATTGATGGATGGATGGATTGGTGGGTTGATGGGTGGGTAGGTGGATGAATTGATTGATTGATTGATTGATTGATTGATGGATGGATGGACTGGTGGATTGATGGGTGGGTAGGTGGATTCATTGACTGATGGATGGATGGATTGGTGGGTTGATGGGTGGGTAGGTGGATGAATTGATTGATGGATGGATGGATTGGTGGGTTGATAGGTGGGTTGGTGGATGAATTGACTGATTGATGGATGGACTGGTGGGTTGATGGGTGGGTGGGTGGATTGATGGTTGGATTGATTGATTATCTGCTCGTCTCTGACCTGGGGTGAGGGGAAGGCAGTGGGCATCTGGTCCTCCAGGGGGGAGGTGAGCAGGGCGCTGCCCAGGATGGAGATCATGTGCTTGGCCATCAGTTTCTGCTGCTCCAGTGTACAGTGGTTCTCCAGGGACAGGATCACTGGGTACTCTGATGTCTGGGGGAGGACAACAATATAACATTAGCAGTCATGTCCATCTCTACTGGTCATCACTGGGCCGGTTTGACTTCATGGTGAAACCTTGAAGGCGTACTCCTTGATGGGTTAGAGTTAGGGGTTAAGGTTAGGATCAGGGTCAGGGGTTACGGTTAAAGGTCATGGGTTAGGGGTTATACTGATCTTGAAGGAGTACTCCTTGATGAGTTAGGGTTAGGGGTTAACTTTCGGGTCAGGGTTAGACTGACCTTGACGGTGTGCTCCTTAATGGCTTAGAGTCAGGGGTTACGGTTAGAGGTCATGGGTTAGGGGTTATACTGATCTTGAAGGGGTACTCCTTAATGAGTTAGGGTTAGGGTTACCTTGAAGGCATACTCCTTGATGGCCTTGATGACGTCTTTAAACAGGACCTTGGAGGTGAGGGTGTGGCCGTGGTAGATGATTGGTTCTCCATGGGCCCCGTCCCAACAGTCTAACTCCACACAGCGACAACTCTTCATCAGGGCCCTAAAGACCACAACACAATCAACACACATATACAGTACTACTACTAATAGTACTTAATCTGTTTCTAGTACTAGATCTACTGTATATAGTACTATATTTACTCTATCTAGTACTTTATCTACTGTGCAGTTGCTTGCGAAGGTATTTTTTCTATTTTGTTGACTTACAACCTGGAATTAAAATAGATTTTTGGGGGGTTTGTATCATTTGATGTACACAACATGCAAAATATGTTTTATTGTGGAACAAACAAGAAATAAGACACTTGAGCATGCATAATTATTCCCCCAAAGTCAATAGTTTGTAGAGCCACCTTTTGCAGCAATTACAGCAGCAAGTCTCTTGGGTTATGACTCTATAAGCTTGGCACGTCTAGCTACTGAGAATTTTGCCCATTCTAAAAGGCAAAACTGCTCCATCTCCTTCTAGTTTGATTTGATTTTGATTTGATTTGATTCTGCTAGTGTACAGCAATCTTTAAGTCATACCACAGATTCTCAATTGGATTGAGGTCTGTGCCATTCCAAGACATTTAAATGTTTCTCCTTAAACCACTCGAGTGTTGCTTTAGCAGTATGCTTCGGGTCATTGTCCTGCTGGAAGGTGAACCTCCGTCCCAGTCTCAAATCTCTGTGGGGATGTGTTCTCGGAGTGATGAGAGGTGTTGGGTTTACGCCAGACATAGCGTTTTCCTTGAGGGCCAAAAAGCTAATTTTTTTGTCTCATCTGACCAGATGTTTGGCAAGTCTCCCTAATGCCTTTTGGTGAACACCAAACATGTTTGCTTATTTTTTTCTTTAAGCAATAGCTTTATTTCTGACCATTCTTCCATAAACTTCAGCTCTGTGGAGTGTACGGCTTAAAGTGGTCCTATGGACAGATACTCTGATCTCCGATGTGGAGCTTTGCAGCTCCTTCAGGGTTATCGTTGGTCTCTTTGTTGCCTCTCTGATTAATGCCCTCCTTGCCTGGTCTGTGAGTTTTGCTGGGAGGCCCTCTCTTGGCAGGTTTGTTGTGGTGCCATATTCTTTCCATTTTTTAATAATGGATTTAATGGTGCTCCGTGGGATGTTCAAAGTTTCTGATATTTTTTTATAACCCAACCCTGAACTGTACTTCTCCACAACTTAGTCCCTGACCTGTTAGGAGAGCTCCTTGGTCTTCATGGTGCCGCTTACTTGGTGGTGCCCCTTGCTTAATGGTGTTGCAGACTCTGGGGCCTTTCAGAAGAGGTGTATACATACTCAGATCATGTGACAGATCATGTGACACTTAGATTGCACACAGGTGGACTTTATTTAATTAGGCAAGCAAGTTAAGAGCAAATTCTTATTTACAATGACGGCCTACCCCACGCCAAACCCAGACGACGCTGGGCCAATTGTGTGCAGCCCTATGGGACTCCCAATCACGGCCGGATGTGGATCTACTGTATCTAGTACTATATCTACTGTATCTAGTACTGTATCTGTATTTAGTATTACATCTACTCGTCTAGCTGATTTTGGTGTTTGATAAAGTACGACTAGAATGTACGACTAGAATGAATCACATCAGGCCGTGATTGGGAGTCCCATAGGGTAAATGTAAAACAATTAATCAAAATTAAGGGGTAGAAATCCATGGGATAATAACTAAAGTGTTGATGACTCTTGTTTTTTCTTAAGTCCGCAATCTGGATCCCTACACGGTCTCATTGAAGATCTTAGTCACTGTTCTAGCCTCTCTGGACTAAAACTTAATTATGACAACCATATTACGTGATGGATCATTAAAACACACAGTGTTTACACTTTCTTGTAGTTTACCAATAAAATGGGCAGATGGTGAAGTAGACATACTTGAAGAATATTTCTATTTGCAACTACATAGACACTGTAACAAAGGTTTACTTTTTGGCTCGAGGACCACATCGGGATTCATAAATTCAATGGGGGCTGCATTTTTTGAGGGACCAATTGTTTGTTAAAATCCATTTGCAGGGGTCTCCCGAGTGGTGCAGCGGTCTAAGGCACTGCTTCGCAGACCCGGGTTCAATCCCAGGCTGTGTCACAGCTGGCCGTGACTGGGAGACCCATGAGGCGGCGCTCAATTGGTCCAGCGTTGTCTGGGTTAGGAGAGAGTTTGGCAGGCAGAGATTTCCTTGTCCTATCATGCGCTAGCGACTCTGTGGTAGGCGCATGCATGCTGACATGGTCGCCAGTTGTACGGTGTTTCCTCCGGCACATTGGTGCGGCTGGCTTCTTGGGATAAGCGGGCATTGTGTCAAGAAGCAGTGCGGATTGGATGGGTTGAGTTTCGGAGGATGCACGGCTCTCGACATTCGCTTCTCCCGAGTCCGTACGGGAGTTGCAGCGATGGAACAAGACTGTAATTACCAATTGGAAATGGGGGAAAAAAAAGAGGTAAAACATTTTATTTTTTTTGTGTATTTATTTTGTGTTTATTAAAGGTTGTATGTATATATGTAATATATATATATATTTACGTACTGTATGCAATATGTTGTAATATGTATGTATTAATGTACACTGCACACCCCAATGTGCTGTCATTACTCAAAACTTTTGAGGAAACCTGTTGCACTAAATATATCTGAGTACAGTTACTTAAAGTGATTCTGTAGTCATTACTCAAGCCGATAGTCACTGTGACCCTGTAGGGGCTCCAGATTTGAGTTGTGTTAGTTTTAACATGTTGAGTAAGGCCTCCAGACACATGTAATAATCTGAAGAGCCCCAAAGGGCCACTAAATGTCTTGTGAAAGATTACATAAAATCCTTCAACATACAAACATACTGGTAGTGTACTGGTAAACATCAAACGTTTCTAGTAATATACCCTCCCTTTGCAACCCTGTACAGGCCACATCAGGCCTGCGAGTAGGGTTTAGTAGGGTTTAGTAGGGGTTAGTAGGGGTTAGTAGGGTTTAGTAGGGTTTAGTAGGGTTTAGTTGGGTTAGTAGGGTTTAGTAGGGTTTAGTAGTGTTGGTAGGGTTGCAACATATATGGAACTGTCCCCAAATTCCCAGACTTTTAAAAGATCCTGGTTGAAATATTTCTGGAAAACCTGGGAAATGTACCTACCTGCAAGTCACATTATGCCAGAGTTAGAATATCCAACAGTAGAAAAATGTGTTCACCTGCAACCTACATTCATAATGAATGTCAGGTCAGGAACAGTGAGAGGAGAATGCCTAAGCCATTTCAACTGGGACGACCATTGCAATAACGTGTGCAAAAAATCTAACTAAGTTATTGGATTACTTCAGAAAATATCTATGTTATGGGATCACGTGAAGGTTGAACGAGATGGCCGCATGAACTGAGAGCTCCACACAAGTAATTTCCAATTGTTAATCTTACCTCCACTTCAAGTTAAACCCCATTAGCTTCATACAAAAAAGCCATGTAGGCTAAAAAAAGGCGACATTGCATGTGACATTTTTACCCGGACTTGAGCAATAGCCATAGAAAAGTCCCCAAGAAACAGCTAGCTTCAGAAAAGCCAGGAGCATGAGGACCCGTCCCTTCCCAAGGGCCAACAACTGCCAACCTCATCCTCTGTCGGAAACCAGGCACCGCTCATCACCTGGCCAATACTATCCCTATGGTGAAGCATGGTGGTGGCAGCATCATGCTGTGGGGAAGTTTTTCAGCGACAGGGAGGATAGTCCAGAACAAGGAAAAGATGAACAGAGCAAAGTACAGAGAGATCCTTGATGAAAACCTGCTCCAGAGCGCTCATGACCTCAGACTGGGGTGAAGGTTCATCTTCCAACAGGTCAACGACCCTAAGCACGCAGCCAAGACAACGCAAGAGTGGCTTCAGGATAAGTCTCTGTATGTCCTTGAGTGGCCCAGCCAGAGCCCAGACTAGAACTCAATCGAACATCTCTGGAGAGACCTGAAAATAGCTGTGCTGCGAAGCTCCTCATCCAACCTGACAGAGCTTGAGAGGATCTGCAGAGAAGAATGGAAGAAAATCCCCAAATACAGGTGTGCCAAGTTTGTAGCGTCATACCCAAGAAGACTCGAGGCTGTAATCGTTGCCAAAAGTGCTTCAACAAAGTACTGAGTAAAGGGTCTGAATACCTATGTAAATGTCATATTTCTGTTTTTTATTTATTTATAAACTCGCAAAAAAAAACAATAACAGTTTTTGCTTTGTGATTATGGGGTATTGTGATGTCATTATGGGGTATTGTGATGTCATTATGGGGTATTGTGATGTCATTATGGGGTATTGTGATGTCATTATGGGGTATTATGTGTAGATTCATGAGGATAAACAAACAACTTAATCACTTTTAGAATAAGCCTGTAACATAACAAAATGTGGAAAAGGTGAAGGGGTCTGAATACTTTCCAATTGCTCTGTACATGTTGTGTAAGGTGCTGTAAAACATATGCTTTGCTTGTTGTCTCAGCTAAAGCTGGAAACAGCTAACATGATCAGATCACATACAGTGCTGCTGCAAATGTGTGGTTTGTTTTGTTTAATATTTTAATTCATTATATTTATGTCTGCCACATCTGTGAGGAATGTGTTTTTTTTTGTTGATTGAAAAAACAGAAACTTTTGATTTCTATTTAAAGTTATTTATCATAACCTGAATCAAACAACTACTCAATCAGTGGAGGCTCCTCAGTGGAGGAAGGGGAGGACACATTGAAAGACACATTTTTGGTCCATTAAAATAACATCAAATTGATCAGAAAATACAGTGTGGACATTGTTAATGTTGTAAATTACTATTGTAGCTGGAAACGGCTGATTTTTAATGGAATATCTACATATGCCCATTATCAGCCACCATCACTCCTGTGTTCCAATGGCACATTGTGTTAGATAATCCAAGTTTATCATTTTAAAGGCTAATTGATCATTAGAAAACACTTTTGCAATTATGTTAGCACAGCTGAAAACTGTTTTCTTGATGAAAGAAGCAATAAAACTGGCCTTCTTTAGACTAGTTAGTATCTGGAGCATCAGCATTTTGTGGGTTTGATTACAGGCTCAAAATGGCCAGAAACAAAGTACTTTCTTCTGAAACTCGTCAGTCTAGTCTTGTTCTGAGAAATGAAAACTATTCCATGTGAGAAATTGCCAAGAAACTGAAGATCTCGTACAACACTGTGTACTACTCCCTTCACAGAACAGCACAAACTGTCTCTAACCAGAATAGAAAGAGGAGTGGGAGGCCCCGGTGCACAACTAAGCAAGAGGACAAGTACATTAGAGTGTCTAGTTTGAGAAACAGATGCCTCACAAGTCCTCAACTGGCAGCTTCATTAAATAGTATCCACAAAACACCAGTCTCAACGTCAACAGTGAAGAGGCGACTCCAGGATGCTGGCCTTCTAGGCAGAGTTGCAAAGAAAAATGCATATCTCAGACTGGCCAATAAAAATAAAAGATTAAGATAAGATGGGCAAAAGAGAGAACACAGACACAGACGAGTCTAAGTTTGAGGTGTTCGGATCACAAAGAAGAACATTCCTGAGACGCAGAAAAAATGGAAAGATGCTGGAGGAGTGACGTCATCTGTCAAGCATGGTGGAGGAGTGAACCATCTGTCAAGCCTGGTGGAGGAGTGACGTCATCTGTCAAGCCTGGTGGAGGCAATGTGATGGTCTGGGGGTGCTTTGGTGGGAGAGGTGGGAGATTTGTAAAAGGAAGGCTATCATTCCATTTTGCAACGCCATGCCATACCTTTTGGACTGGAGCCAATTTTCTCCTACAACAGGACAATAACCCAAAGCACAGCTCCAAACTATGCAAGAACTATTTAGGGAAGAATCAATCAGCTGGTATTCTGTCTATAATGGAGTGGCCAGCACTGTCACCGGATCCCAACCCTATTGAGCTGTTGTGGGAGCAGCTTGACCGTATGGTACGTAAGAAGTGCCCATCAAGCCAATCCAACTTGTGGGAGGTGCTTCAGGAAGCATGGGGTGAAATCTCTTCAGATTACCTCAACAAACTGACAACTAGAATGCCAAAGGTCTGCAAGGCTGTAATTGCTGCAAATGGAGGATTCTTTGACGAAAGCAAAGTTTGAAGGACACAATTATTATTTCCATTCAAAATCATTATTTATAACCTTGTCAACGTCTTGACTGTATTTCCTATTCATTTTGCAACTAATTTCATGTCTGTTTTCATGGAAAACAAGGACATTTCTAAGTGACCCCAAACTGTTGAACGGTGGTGTATATTCACGTCACCAAATAATTGATTAAAACACTGTTTACACTCGCCTCAGCAGCACCCTGTAGGGCAGCACCATGATTTAGCCGGAGGACAGCTAGATTCTGTCCTCCTTTGGGTACATTGACTTCAATACCAAACCTAGGAGGCTCATGGTTCTCTCCCCCTTCCATAGACTTCTACAGTAATTATGACAGGTTGGAAGATGTCCTCCGGAAGCTATCAGACCTCTTGCATCATGAACTGACATGTTGTCCACCCAATCAAAATATCAGAGAATTAATCTAGTACTGAAATCATAAGCTACAGATAGCTAGCACTGCAGTGCATAACATGTGCATAACATGTGGTGAGTAGATGCAAGACGGTACTGAATGTGTCGCTCTCTGTCAACGTGACCACTCAAAATGCTCTACGTTGTAAACTTTCATTCATAGGAAGGTTGCAGCAAAAAAATCATGATGGGTAGAGGGAACATTTGAGTATCATTTTGTAGTCTTAACCTATCGATGTTACATTGAACTGGGTGAATGGAATATGAATGACAGTCATCCAATATGCTGTAATAGAAATAAGGCCATGCTCATTAAAACATGTATCATCCTCCCTCATCTCAAATGGCACCGACTGCCACTGCACTCAAAGTACATTCAAAAACACAGATATTAACAATTATTCAAAAAAATCAACCTGCAGTAGAGCATGCTGGGAAAAAAAGTTAATTTGTTATCATAACTTATAGAGTTGATGTGACTTCTCATTTAATTTTGAGTCAGTACCACTTAACATTGACTTTGAGTTTCTAGTGTACTAGAAGTATTTGAATTCAAAATGCCTTGGGGTTTAAATGTAGGCCTCGGTGCAGCTTGGTAGTAAAGGTTAGGTTTAGATTAGAGGTAGTAAGGTATGGTTAGTTTAAATTAGAGGTTGTCATGGTTACTTGATATAGGCCTCTGTGCTGCTGTGGCCTTTGAGCTGGTCTTCCATCAGGTAGGTGTTGTGGGAGGAGCTGATGAAGTAGTGGTTGATTGGCTGGCTCATATCCTGGAACACCTCCTTGTGGGCGGGGTTGAAGATAGACCCCTCCTCCTGGTGCAGGTACATCAGGAAGCCATCTTTGGTCATGTGATTCTTCTGCTTTGCTGGGGGGGCAGAATGAGTTAGGCGATTGGGCCTTGTGAAATAGCCCTCCCAGATATACAGTGCCTTCAGAAAGTATTCACACCCCTTGACACATTTTGTTGTGTTACAGCCTGAATTGAAAATGGATTAAATTCAGATTTATTTTGTCACTGGCCAACACACAATACCCCATAAGGTCAAAGTTGAAATATGCTTTTCTAAAAATAAAAAATAAATCATAAAAAATGAAAAGCTGAAATGTCTTGAATCAGTATTCAACCCCTTTGTTATGGCAAGCCTAAATATGTTCAGGAGTAAAGAATTGCTTAAATTAACAAGTCACATATGTAATAATAGTGTTTAACATGATTTTTGAATGACTACCTCATCTCTGTACCCCACACAAACAATTATCTGTAAGGTCCCTCAGTCGAGCAGTGAATATAATACAGATACAACCACAAAGACCAGCAAGGATTTCCAATGCCTTGCAAAGAAGGGCACCTATTGGTAGATGGGTAAACATACAAAAGCAGACATTGAATATCCCTTTGAGCTTGGTGAAGTTATTAATTACACTGGATGGTGTATCAATAAACCCCGTCACTACAAAGATACAGGTGTCCTTCCTAACTCAGTTGCCAGAGAGGAAGGAAACCGCTCAGGGATTTCACCATGAGGCCGGAAGACAGCTAGTTTCCGTCCTCCTCCCCCTCCTCTGAGAGAGAGAGACAGAGAGAGAGAGAGAGAGAGAGAGAGAGACAGAGAGAGAGAGAGAGAGAGCAGACAGACAGAGACAGACAGACAGACAGAGACAGACAGACAGAGAAAGACAGACACAGACAGACAGACAGAGAGAGACAGACAGACAGACAGAGAGAGAGAGAGAGAGAGAGAGAGAGAGAGAGAGAGAGAGAGAGAGAGAGAGAGAGAGAGAGAGAGAGAGAGAGAGAGAGAGAGAGATTTTTTTCCTTCACTTTTAGCCTACTCAAGCAGAGAGGGATGCCATGTTAGCTAACTGGCTATGGTTTCCAAATCAAGGCAAGCTTTTGTTTTTATTAATTTATAGCCACTTTCTATCAATGATCAACAACCAATTTGACAGAGCTTGAAGAATTTTGAGAAGAATAATGGGGAAATGTTGCACAATCCAGGTGTGGAAATCTTAGAGACTTACCCAGAAAGATTCGCAACTGTAATAGCTGCCAAAGGTGATTCTAACATGTATTGACTCAGGGGTGTAAATACTTATGTAAATAAGACATTTCTGTATTTCATTTTAAATAAATTTGCAAAAAATTGTTTTCACTTTGTCATTATGTGTTTTTTTATTTATTTTTTATTTTTACCTTTATTTAACCAGGCAAGTCAGTTAAGAACAAATTCATATTTTCAATGATGGCCTAGGAACAGTGGGTTAACTACCTATTCAGGGGCAGAATGACAGATTTGTACCTTGTCAGCTCGGGGGTTTGAACTTGCAACCTTCCAGTTGCTAGTCCAATTGTGCATGTGTAAATGGGTGAGAAAAATATATAAATATAATCAAGTCGAGGATGAATACTTTGTGAAGGCAATGTATATAATTTATCTTACAATGGAAAGGTGCCTCAGAAATACACAAAGTATTTTAGCACATTTATAGAATACCATAAAACTGTATGCTGCCATCGAATGCTGCATTCTTACGTACAGTAAAATGAGTGTACAAAACATTAGGAACATCTTCCTAATATTGAGTTGTACCCCCTTTTGTCATCCAGATCATATTGAGTCAGTACTAGATTATCTCTCCTCACCTGAGTCATCCAGATCATATTGAGTCAGAACTAGAGCATCTCTCCTTACCTGAGTCATCCAGATCATATTGAGTCAGTACTAGAGCATCTCTCCTCACCTGAGTCATCCAGATCATATTGAGTCAGTACTAGAGCATCTCTCCTCACCTGAGTCATCCAGATCATATTGAGTCAGAACTAGAGCATCTCTCCTCACCTGAGTCATCCAGATCATATTGAGTCAGAACTAGAGCATCTCTCCTCACCTGAGTCATCCAGATCATATTGAGTCAGTACTAGAGCATCTCTCCTCACCTGAGTCATCCAGATCACATTGAGTCAGAACTAGAGCATCTCTCCTCACCGGAGTCAGTTTGTATTGAGTCAGTACCTGAGCATCTCTCACCTGAATCGTCCAGCTCGTATCTCTCTATGAGGCTTACAGCGTCCTCCATTGTGGCCACCTCACGCTGCTCGTTCAGCAGGAAGTTGAGCAGGTCTTTGACACTCATCTGCTCCCCCGTAGTGGCGTACTTCCCATAGATCACATCGATCTCCTCGCGGTATATCAGCAGATCATAGAAGTGTTTGATCTCAGGACCTTCCAGGGAGCCCGAGTTAGACTTGTCACATTTCTGTAGGATCATTAACAAAACAGTACTAACGAGATACAGTACATTGAGTTCCTCCTCAGACAAAGTAAAATGCTTTGAGACATAGCATAACCTTAAATGAAACCCATATACATACAGGAACATTACAGGAATGCATTAGGAGCTGCCTGTACAGAGTCTATAACACCATCCTTGTAAGTTATTGACCAACTGTAGCTGTCCACTCACTGCAAACAGCACTTCAGCGTACATGTCGTCCACCTCGATGTTGATCTGGCGGAGGAAGTGTTTCAGCTCCTTCAGGGTCATCTTGTTGTCCTTGTTCTTGTCTGCTTTCCTCATACAGTTGAAGATCCAGCTTTAATACGCCCAGATAAGGATCAATCATTCACCATGTAGGAATATGTCAAAGATAAATACACAACGCAGAGGAAGAGAGGACTAAATACTAGAGTACTAATGGTCAATAGCGAATTGTAAATAGGAGTTGGGTTTCAGTTCAACATCTGTTCAGAATCTGTGGAATGACACTCCTAAACTCAGAGCGACGTAGGACACGTTGTCATTGGTCTGTACATTGAGTCTGGGGCAGGATACTTGTTATTTGGCCATTAACCAAGTTGTACTGCAAGGACTTCTGATTGCTCAATCCCAGGTTAGGGTGGGGGGTTATAAATGGCATCCTGTTCCTTTGTTCGGTGGGGAAAAGCTGAGGACCGGGGACAGAACATCTGATCATCCCAGCATAACAGTTTTTTTTTTAAATTACATTTATTTCACCTTTATTTAACCAGGTAGGTCAGTTGAGAACAAGTTCTCATTTACAACTGCGACCTGGCCAAGATAAAGCAAAGCAGTGCGACACAAACAACAACACAGAGTTACACATGGAATAAACAAGTGTACAGTCAATAACACAATAGAAAAAACGAAAGTCTACATACAGTGTGTGCAAATGGCGTGAGGAGGTAAGGCAACAAATAGGCCATAGTGGCGAAGTAATTACAATTTAGCAGATTAGCACTGGAGTGATAGATGAGCAGATGATGATGTACAAGTAGAGATACTGGTGTGCAAAAGAGCAGAAAAGTAAATAAAAACAATATGGGGATGAGGTAGGTAGATTGGGTGGGCTATTTCCAGATGGGCTATGTACAGCTGCAGTGGTCAGTTACCTGCTCAGATAGCTGATGTTTAAAGTAAGTGAGGGACATATAAGTCTCCAGCTTCAGCGATTTTTGCAATTCGTTCCAGTCACTGGCAGCAGAGTACTGGAAGGAAAGGCAGCCAAACCAGGTGTCGGGATGACCAGTGAGATATGCTCACTGGAGGACGTGGGTGGGTGTTGTTTTCGTGACCAGTGAGCTGAGATAAGGTGGAGCTTTACCTAGCATAGATGTATAGATGACCTGGAGCCAGTGGGTCTGGCGAAGAATATGTAGCGAGAGCCAGCCGTCTAGAGCATACAGGTCGCAGTGGTGGGTGGTATAAGGGGCTTTGGTAACAAAACGGATGCCACTGTGATAGACCGCATCCAGCCCGCTGAGCAGAGTATTGGAAGCTATTTTGTAGATGACATCGGCGAAGTCGAGGATCGGTAGGATAGTCAGTTTAACTAGGGCAAGTTTTGCGGCGTGAGTGAAGGAGGCTTTGTTGCGAAATAGAAAGCCGATTCTAGATTTTATTTTGGATTGGAGATGTTACATATGAGTCTGGAAGGAGAGTTTACAGTCTAGCCAGACTCCTAGGTATTCATAGTTGTCCACATATTCTAGGTCAGAACCGCCCAGGGTAGTGATGCTAGTCGGGCAGGCGGGTGCGGGCAGCGAACGGTTGAAAAGCATGCATTTGGTTTTACTAGCGTTTGGAGGCCACGGAAGGAGTGGTGTATGGCATTGAAGCTCATTTGGAGGTTAGTTAAAACTTCTTCGGGGTAGGGGGCAGTATTCCGAAGTTTGGATGACTGAGGTGCCCAAAGTAAACTGCAAATGAGGTTTGTGGACATAAAGGTGAATTTTATCGAACAAAACACACATTTGTTGTCTAACATGGAGACCTCTGAGTGCCATCCGGTGAAGATCATCAAAGGTTAGTGATTATTTTTAATGCTATTTCTGACTTTTGTGACACCTCTCCTTGGTTGGAAAATGGCTGTATGGTTTTCTGTGACTAGGCGCTGACCTAGCATAATCGCATGGTGTGCTTTCGCCGTAAAGCCTTTTTCAAATCAGACAACTGTGGCTGGATTAACAAGAAGTTTATATTTAAAATGGTGTATAATACTTGTATAATACTTGTATGTTTGGGGAATTATAATTATGAGATTTCTATTGTTTGAATTAGCGTCCCACATATCCCAGAGAGTTATTTATCTCCGGAAATGAACATACGATTCATCGTCTTCAATTGTATCATTTATTTACATATAAGGGTACCTGAGGATTGATTAGAAATGTTGTTTGACTTGTTTGGACGAAGTTTATTGGGATTCCTTTGTCTGCATTTAGAACGAGGGGAACCGGTGGATTACTGAATGGAGCGCGCCAACTAAACTGACTTTTTTGGGATATAAAGAAGGACTTTATCAAACAAAATGACCATTTGTGATGTATTTCGTAAATACACTGTACACTTGTATTTTCATGAATGTTTAATATTACGAAATTTGTATTTTGAATTTTGCGCTCTGCAATTTCACTGGATGTTGGCCAGGTGGGACGCCACCTACCCCAAAGAGGTTTTAACTCAGTGTCCAAAGGAAGGGCCAGATGTATACAGAATGGTGTCGTCTGCGTAGAGGTGGATCAGGGAATCACCTGCAGCAAGAGCGGCATCGTAGATATGTACAGAGAAAAGAGTCGGCCCAAGAATTGAACCCTGTGGTACCCACATAGAGACTGCCAGAGGTCTAGACAACAGGCCCTCCGATTTGTCACACTGAACTCTGTCTGCGAAGTAGTTGGTGTACCAGGCGAGGCAGTCATTTGAGAAACCAAGGCTATTGAGGCTGCCGATAAGAATATGGTGATTGACAGAGTTGAAAGCCTTGACCAGGTCGATGAAGATGGCTGCACAGTACTGTCTCCTATCGATGGCGGTTATGATATCGTTTAGTACCTTGAGTGTGGCCGAGGTGCCCCTGTGACCAGCTCGGAAACCGGATTGCACAGCGGAGAAGGGACGGTGCGACCCGAAATGGTCAGCGATCTGTTTATTAACTTGGCTTTTGAAGACTTTAGAAAGGCAGGTCTGTAACAGTTTGGGTCTAGAGGCAGGGCAGGATGGATATAGGTCTGTAGCAGTTTGGGTCTAGAGGCAGGGCAGGATGGATATAACAGTTTGGGTCTAGAGGCAGGGCAGGATGGATATAGGTCTGTAACAGTTTGGGTCTAGAGGCAGGGCAGGATGGATATAGGTCTGTAAGTTAGAGGCAGGGCAGGATGGATATAGGGTCAGTTTGGGTCAGTTTGGGCTAGAGGCAGGGCAGGGATGGATATAGGTCTGTAACAGTTTGGGTCTAGAGGCAGGGCAGGATGGATGGTCTGTAACAGTTTGGGTCTAGAGGCAGGGCAGGATGGATATAGGTCTGTAACAGTTTGGGTCTAGAGGCAGGGCAGGATGGATATAGGTCTGTAACAGTTTGGGTCTAGAGGCAGGGCAGGATGGATATAGGTCTGTAACAGTTTGGGTCTAGAGTGTCACCCCCTTTGATTTGTCCTTCTCAAATAAACCTATTTTTCTCCCCCTGATTGGCTTTGGAGTTTGTGTTATTGAAGAATAACATAAATTGCTAGCAACCAGTTGCTCTGAGCTTAAATGTTGACCTATACACATTTATAGACGGGAATCCACTATACTGAATAGGCTGGACAACTATTTTCTGATTTGTAACCCCAAGTAACTAAACAATGTTTTAGTTGTGAACTGCAAAGCAAGCAGATTAACAAAAGAGGATACTGCTCGCTTGTCTGCTGGCTGTTGAGTTTCTTCATGTTCGAGATGATCTTCTCCAGACCATTGACCCACTGCCTAGCCTCCTCTGCTGAGGTAGCTATCAGGTCCAGGTTCCTCCTGCGGCCCTTAAAGATAATGGAGAAACAGCGGTCCTCAACGTGGGCCTCTGTGTGCTTCTGAAGACCCTCCGACTGACGGCCCTTACGCACAGATTCTATCTCATCAATGGAGACTGGAGGGGAGACAAGAAGGGGATTGAGGTTAGAATTGTTTATGAAATCCTGGTCCTGAAGTCTGACCGCATTCTTGGTTTCATGGCTGCTGAGATTTGATAGTTTCTTGATAGTTTCTTGGTCAAAACCAAAAAGCCTCAAGGTCCAGGCTGGAAACTGTGTGATGACATGGCTGTCACCATGGAGACATCACCAGGGCTTGTCCCAATCATGTCCTCATCACATCTACCCCAGACAGAAACATACAGGAGAGGGTGGGTTTGATAGGACAGGACAGGACAGGGTGATAGAGGAGGGTAGGCAGGAAACCTCTCTGTCTCAGTGTGCCTTTCACCCACTCATAGCACCCAACAGCCATCTGACTGTCTACACACTTCGTTCCCAGGTTCTGTTCCTATACACCCCAACCTGTGTAACTGACTGGAGGAGCCTGTCAATCAGACTTAGTCCCTGGTGTCTACTGGTCAGTCAGACTTAGTCCCTGGTGTCTACTGGTCAGTCAGACTTAGTCCCTGGTGTCTACTGGTCAGTCAGACTTAGTCCCTGGTGTCTACTGGTCAGTCAGTTACACAGTCAGTCAGTATCTAAATAATATGTGTGAAATGCTTGATAGTGTATGTGATGTAAACAGAGAGGTCTACTTTCTTGGGGACGTGAATATTGACTGGTTTTCATCAAGCTGTTCACTCAACAGGAAGGTTCTCACTGTAACCAGTGTCTGTAATCTGGTTCAGGTTATTAATCAACCTGCTCAAGAGGAAGGTTCTCACTGTAACCAGTGTCTGTAATCTGGTTCAGGTTATTAATCAACCTACCAGGGTGTTTACAAACACTACAGGAACAAGATCATCCACATGTATTGATCACATGTTTACTAATACTGTAGAACTTTGTTCTGAAGCTGTATCCGTAGCCATTGGATGCAGTGACCACAATATAGTGGCTATATGCATGAAAGCCAAAGTTCCAACAGCTGGGCCTAAAATAATGTATAAGAGATCATACAAAAGATTTAGCTGTGACTCTTATGGGGATGATGTTAAATAAAATTGTTGTTCTGATGTGATTAATGAGGAGCATCCAGATGCTGCACTTGGTGAATTTATGAAATTGCTTCTTCCAATTATTTAGAAACATGCAGCTGTTAAGAAACTGACTGTTAGAACTGTTAAGGCTCCATGGATTGATGAGGACTTGAAAAACTGTATGGTTGAAAGAGATGGGGCAAAAGGAGTGGCTGATAAGTCTGGCTGTACATCTGACTGGCTGACTTACGGTAAATTGAGACATTTTGTGACTGAACTCAACAATTTAACACAAAGAAGAAGAAACTGTATTATGACATAATGATATAAAGAATGACGGAAACAACGTTGGAATACTGTAAATAAACTGAATGGCACAAAGACATTCAACTCCCTCTTTCATCAAATCAGATGGCTTATTCATCACAAAACCATTTGATGTTGCCAGTTATTTTAATGATTACTTCATTGGCAAAGTGGGCAAACTTAGACAGGAAATGCCAACAACAAACAGTGAGCAATTATATTCATGCATAAAAATAAAAAAAATGAAAGAAAACCATTGTACATTTGAATTTTGTAAAGTTTGTGTGGGAGAGGTGGAAAAATTATTATCATCGATCAATAATGACAAACCTCCTGGCATTGACAACTTAGATAGAAAGGTACTGAGGATGGTAGCTGACTCTATAGCCACTCCTACTGAGGATGGTAGCTGACTCTATAGCCACTCCTACTGAGGATGGTAGCTGACTCTATAGCCACTCCTACTGAGGATGGTAGCTGACTCTATAGCCACTCCTACTGAGGATGGTATCTGACTCTATAGCCACTCCTACTGAGGATGGTATCTGACTCTATAGCCACTCCTACTGAGGATGGTAGCTGACTCTATAGTCACTCCTACTGAGGATGGTAGCTGACTCTATAGCCACTCCTACTGAGGATGGTAGCTGACTCTATAGCCACTCCTACTGAGGATGGTAGCTGACTCTATAGCCACTCCTACTGAGGATGGTAGCTGACTCTATAGCCACTCCTACTGAGGATGGTAGCTGACTCTATAGCCACTCCTACTGAGGATGGTATCTGACTCTATAGCCACTCCTACTGAGGATGGTAGCTGACTCTATAGCCACTCCTACTGAGGATGGTAGCTGACTCTATAGCCACTCCTACTGACTCTATAGTCACTCCTACTGAGGATGGTAGCTGACTCTATAGCCACTCCTATCTGTCATATATTTGATCTGAGTCTAGAGGAAAGTCTTTGTCCTCAGGCCTGGAGGGAAGCTAAAGTCATTCCTCTACCTAAGAGAGGTAAAGCAGCCTTTACTGGTTCTAACAGCCAACCAATCAGCTTGCTGCCAGCCCTTAGCAAACGGTTTGAAAAAATGTATGTTTTTACCAAATGCAATGTTATTTCTCTGTAAACAAATTAACAACAGATGTTCAGCATGCTTAGCGAGAAGGGCACTCAATATGTACTGCACTGACACAAATTACTGATGATTGGTTGAATTAAAATAATAATAACAAGATTGTGGGAGCTGTACTGTTAGATTTCAGTGCAGCCTTTGATATTAATGACCATAACCTGTTGTTGAAAAAACATATGTGTTATGGCTGTTGAGGTGTTGAGCCTGAGGGTCTGGACAGAGTGAGGAAGTTGATGAAGATGGGGGTGTGAGCAGGTGAGTCTGGACAGAGTGAGGTAGTTGATGAAGATGGGGGTGTGAGCAGGTGGGTCTGGATTGAGTGATGTAGTTGATGGGGGTGTGATGTGGGTCTGGACAGAGTGATGTTGTTGATGGAGATGGGGGTGTGAGCAGGTGGGTCTGGACAGAGTGATGTTGTTGATGGAGATGGGGGTGTGAGCAGGTGGGTCTGGACAGAGTGAGGTAGTTGATGAAGATGGGGGTGTGAGCAGGTGGGTCTGGACAGAGTGAGGTAGTTGATGAAGATGGGGGTGTGAGCAGGTGGGTCTGGACAGAGTGAGGTAGTTGATGAAGATGGGGGTGTGAGCAGGTGGGTCTGGACAGAGTGATGTTGTTGATGAAGATGGGGGTGTGAGCAGGTGGGTCTGGACAGAGTGATGTAGTTGATGAAGATGGGGGTGTGAGCAGGTGGGTCTGGACAGGGTGATGTAGTTGATGAAGATGGGGGTGTGAGAGGTGGGTCTGGGCAGGTGATGTTGTTGATGGAGATGGGGGTGTGAGGTGGGTCTGGGCAGGGTGATGTTGTTGATGGAGATGGGGGTGTGAGGTGGGTCTGGGCAGGGTGATGTTGTTGATGGAGATGGGGTGTGAGGTGGGTCTGGGCAGGGTGATGTTGTTGATGGAGATGGGGGTGTGAGGTGGGTCTGGGCAGGGTGATGTTGTTGATGGAGATGGGGGTGTGAGGTGGGTCTGGGCAGGGTGATGTTGTTGATGGAGATGGGGGGTGTGAGGTGGGTCTGGGCAGGGTGATGTTGTTGATGGAGATGGGGGTGTGAGATGGGTCTGGGCAGGGTGATGTTGTTGATGGAGATGGGGGTGTGAGGTGGGTCTGGGCAGGGTGATGTTGTTGATGGAGATGGGGGTGTGAGGTGGGTCTGGGCAGGGTGATGTTGTTGATGGAGATGGGGGGTGAGGTGGGTCTGGGCAGGGTGATGTTGTTGTTGGAGATGGGGGTGTGAGGTGGGTCTGGGCAGGGTGATGTTGTTGATGGAGATGGGGGTGTGAGGTGGGTCTGGGCAGGGTGATGTTGTTGATGGAGATGGGGGTGTGAGGTGGGTCTGGGCAGGGTGATGTTGTTGATGGAGATGGGGGTGTGAGGTGGGTCTGGGCAGGGTGATGTTGTTGATGGAGATGGGGGTGTGAGGTGGGTCTGGGCAGGGTGATGTTGTTGATGGAGATGGGGGTGTGAGGTGGGTCTGGGCAGGGTGATGTTGTTGATGGAGATGGGGGTGTGAGGTGGGTCTGGGCAGGGTGATGTTGTTGATGGAGATGGGGGTGTGAGGTGGGTCTGGGCAGGGTGATGTTGTTGATGGAGATGGGGGTGTGAGGTGGGTCTGGGCAGGGTGATGTTGTTGATGGAGATGGGGGTGTGAGGTGGGTCTGGGCAGGGTGATGTTGTTGATGGAGATGGGGGTGTGAGGTGGGTCTGGGCAGGGTGATGTTGTTGATGGAGATGGGGGTGTGAGGTGGGTCTGGGCAGGGTGATGTTGTTGATGGAGATGGGGGTGTGAGGTGGGTCTGGGCAGGGTGATGTTGTTGATGGAGATGGGAGATGGGGGTGTGAGGTGGGTCTGGGCAGGGTGATGTTGTTGATGGAGATGGGGGTGTGAGGTGGGTCTGGGCAGGGTGATGTTGTTGATGGAGATGGGGGTGTGAGGTGGGTCTGGGCAGGGTGATGTTGTTGATGGAGATGGGGGTGTGAGGTGGGTCTGGGCAGGGTGATGTTGTTGATGGAGATGGGGGTGTGAGGTGGGTCTGGGCAGGGTGATGTTGTTGATGGGATGGGGGTGTGAGGTGGGTCTGGGCAGGGTGATGTTGTTGATGGAGATGGGGGTGTGAGGTGGGTCTGGGCAGGGTGATGTTGTTGATGGAGATGGGGGTGTGAGGTGGGTCTGGGCAGGGTGATGTTGTTGATGGAGATGGGGGTGTGAGGTGGGTCTGGGCAGGGTGATGTTGTTGATGGAGATGGGGGTGTGAGGTGGGTCTGGGCAGGGTGATGTTGTTGATGGAGATGGGGGTGTGAGGTGGGTCTGGGCAGGGTGATGTTGTTGATGGAGATGGGGGTGTGAGGTGGGTCTGGGCAGGGTGATGTTGTTGATGGAGATGGGGGTGTGAGGTGGGTCTGGGCAGGGTGATGTTGTTGATGGAGATGGGGGTGTGAGGTGGGTCTGGGCAGGGTGATGTTGTTGATGGAGATGGGGGTGTGAGGTGGGTCTGGGCAGGGTGATGTTGTTGATGGAGATGGGGGTGTGAGGTGGGTCTGGGCAGGGTGATGTTGTTGATGGAGATGGGGGTGTGAGGTGGGTCTGGGCAGGGTGATGTTGTTGATGGAGATGGGGGTGTGAGGTGGGTCTGGGCAGGGTGATGTTGTTGATGGAGATGGGGGTGTGAGGTGGGTCTGGGCAGGGTGATGTTGTTGATGGAGATGGGGGTGTGAGGTGGGTCTGGGCAGGGTGATGTTGTTGATGGAGATGGGGGTGTGAGGTGGGTCTGGGCAGGGTGATGTTGTTGATGGAGAGATGGGGGTGTGAGGTGGGTCTGGGCAGGGTGATGTTGGTGGGTCTGCAGGGTGATGTTGTTGATGGAGATGGGGGGTGAGGTGGGTCTGATGGAGATGTTGTTGATGGAGATGGGGGTGTGAGGTGGGTCTGGGCAGGGTGATGTTGTTGATGGAGATGGGGGTGTGAGGTGGGTCTGGGCAGGGTGATGTTGTTGATGGAGATGGGGGTGTGAGGTGGGTCTGGGCAGGGTGATGTTGTTGATGGAGATGGGGGTGTGAGGTGGGTCTGGGCAGGGTGATGTTGTTGATGGAGATGGGGGTGTGAGGTGGGTCTGGGCAGGGTGATGTTGTTGATGGAGATGGGGGTGTGAGGTGGGTCTGGGCAGGGTGATGTTGTTGATGGAGATGGGGGTGTGAGGTGGGTCTGGGCAGGGTGATGTTGTTGATGGAGATGGGGGTGTGAGGTGGTTCTGGGCAGGGTGATGTTGTCATGTTTTGTATTGTTTAAAAATATCAAAACAATTTGTTCAAAAAAATTAAATCAGGAAAAATGAAAAGGTTGCAACACGCATCTGATTAGGATTTATTTCATTTACATTCTTTATTTTAACCACAATGTCACAAATAATGGAACACACACAACATGAGCAGATTCACTTGGTCAAAACATTTATTTATTCAAGACTATCAGAAAAAATGATGGGTTATTATAATACTGTATATGGTGTCCAGGTCAGGACAACCAGAACATTTCTTTATTCAAGACTATCAGAAAGAATGTTGGTAGTTATTCATTTAGATCCAAAGCCTTGATTTAGTGAGTCACTCAGCTTCGTGTGGATGGACTCTTTCATTCAGTTTCTTCTTCACATCAGCAAAGAAGGACTCTGTGTATCATATATATATATATATAGTGCATTCAAAAAGTATTCAGAAAGTATTCAATGGATTCAATAGATTTTTATTCCTCATCACTCTACGTACAATACCCCATAATGACAAAGCAAAATAAATACTTATATCACATTTACATAATTAGTCAGACCCTTTCCTCAGTACTTTGTTGAAACAGCGATTACAGTCTCGATTCTTCTTGGGTATGACGCTACAAGCTTGGCACACCTGTATTTGGAGAGTTGGGGAGTGTCGCCACAGCTATTTTCAGGTCTCTCCAGAGATGTTGGGTTGGGTTCAAGTCCGGGCTCTGGCTGTGCCACTCAAAGACATTCAGAGTCTTGTCCCGAAGCCACATCTGCATTGTCTTGGCTGTGTGCTTAGGGTCGTTGTCCTGTTGGAGGTGAACCTTCGCCTCAGTCTGAGGTCATGAGCACTCTGGAGCATCAAGGACCTCTCTGTACTTTGCTCTGTTCATCTTTTAATCCTGACTAGTCTCCCAGTATCTGCGGCTGAAAAACATCCCCATAGAAAACTGTCAGAGTGACCATCGGGTTCTTGGTCACCTCCCAGACCAAAGCCCTTCTCCCCCGATTGCTCAGTTTGGCCGGGCGGCCAGCTCTAGGAAGAGTCTTGGTGGTTCCAAACTTCATCCATTTAAGAATGATAGAGGCCACTGTTCTTGGGGACCTTTAATTCTGCAGACATTTTTTGGTACCCTTCCCCAGATCTGTGCCTCGACACGATCCTGTCTCGGAGCTCTACGGAAATGTCCTTCAAGCTCATGGCTTGGTTTTTGCTCTGACATGCGCTGTCAGCTGTGGTATCTTTTATATATAAATTATAACCAAATCATGTCCAATCAATTGAATTTATCACAAGTGGGCCACAATCAAGTTGTAGAAACATATCAAGTATGATCACTGGAAACAGGATGCACCTGAGCTCAATTTTGAGTCCCAAATCAAAGGGTCTGAATACACGCACACACAAACACACACTCACAGAAAACAGAATATTGTAGGCCGGAGATTATACGGTACTTTGTATTTGGACCAGCAGTTGTTGCTTATTTCCATTTTGAGAAACAGAACAGTGTCCAAGTCGTCACGCACACATTCCTTAAATACCAGATGAAGTTCAGGGAGAGAATGAGGACATTGTGTGGTCCTGACCACATTCACTCCCTTGTTATTTCTCACGTCTTTCTGTGGAACGACAACATCCAACACTCTGTGGTGCAGATAAATGGAGGACGGGACTGGAAGCCAAACCAATATGTTTACTATGTAAACTTCCCCTTAGAGTTTTTCTTTAGCCTTTTAGCTAGGCTTAGTCTGGTGGACGATTGATGGATAGAATTAGATCTCTGTGCGATTAATACTTCTAAAACTATGATAATTACAATGATATGACGATTACAAGCAGCAACATGCGGCCAATAGGAATTAGAGTTTTTTTTGTTGTAAAATTCCCAAGCAGGATTATAACAGTCTGATTAAGTAAAAACATGAAAGACAGATGTGCGAGCATCAAATGAAAACGTCCTTTACCACCAACGATGGTCTTTCAAGACTCATCATCACGAAGCATTGTGTTTGCAGAGCCTCGTTCAAGGAGAAGGTAAGATGAATCATATTATAGCAGAAAGCTCCTTGAAGAGAGATGTCATAATAGAGGAGTAAGGACCATAAACCAGTATAAGGACCATAAACCAGTGTAAGGACCATAAACCAGTATAAGGACCATAAACCAGTATAAGGACCATAAACCAGTGTAAGGACTATAAACCAGTATAAGGACCATAAACCAGTATAAGGACCATAAACCAGTGTAAGGACCATAAACCAGTGTAAGGACCATAAACCAGTATAAGGACCATAAACCAGTATAAAGACCATAAACCAGTGTAAGGACCATAAACCAGTATAAGGACCATAAACCAGTGTAAGGACCATAAACCAGTATAAGGACCATAAACCAGTATAAAGACCATAAACCAGTATAAGGACCATAAACCAGTATAAGGACCATAAACCAGTATAAGGACTATAAACCAGTATAAGGACCATAAACCAGTATAAGGACCATAAACCAGTATAAGGACCATAAACCAGTATAAGGACCATAAACCAGTATAAGGACTATAAACCAGTGTAAGGACCATAAACCAGTGTAAGGACCATAAACCAGTATAAGGACCATAAACCAGTATAAGGACCATAAACCAGTGTAAGGACCATAAACCAGTATAAGGACCAGAAACCAGTATAAGGACCATAAACCAGTGTAAGGACCATAAACCAGTGTAAGGACCATAAACCAGTATAAGGACCATAAACCAGTGTAAGGACCATAAACCAGTATAAGGACCATAAACCAGTATAAAGACCATAAACCAGTGTAAGGACCATAAACCAGTATAAGGACCATAAGCCAGTGTAAGGACAATAAACCAAGATTGACTTTGAAATTGGATGTCTATCCATGTCCTGAGGACTTCGGGAAATGCCTTCAAATCCGTCCATTAGGGGCAACAGCGAGTGCTATTACTATCAACAAGGCTTGGGTTTTGCTAGGGTGATGTGGACGGGAATGGTGGAAAGGTGTAATCCCATGACTCTGGATCAGAAGGTTGTCTGTTTGGTTCCGGAGGTGGCCACTGGTTTGGTTTTAACCCGATCCCAAACCTTAACCCTCACCTTAACCATTCATAACCCTATCCCTCACCTTAACCATTCATAACCCTATCCCAAACCTTAACCCTCACCTTAACCATTTGTAACCCAATCCCAAACCTTAGCCATTTGTAACCCTATACCAAACATTAACCCTTACTTCCCGAGTACCTTAACTGAACCGTTAACTTGGAATGAAACGATACAGAGCTGCAACCCAAGATGTCAAAAACACTTTGAAGTTTGACATTTGGGGAAATGTGGATAAACGTCTAACTCTGCAGTGAGCCTGTGAGAGCTTGTTGCATAACAGCTTCCTCTGTTCTGTAACCTACAGTACAGTACTAGGTCTGGTCTCCTCTCGGTGACCTACAGTACAGTACTAGGTCTGGTCCCCTCTCATTGACTGGAGACCTGAGTTAACTGTAACCTACAGTACAGTACTAGGTCTGGTCCCCTCTCAGTAACCGACAGTACAGTACTAGGTCTGGTCCCCTCTCAGTGACCTACAGTACAGTACTAGGTCTGGTCCCCTCTCAGTGACCTACAGTATAGTACTAGGTCTGGTCTCCTCTCAGTGACCTACAGTACAGTACTAGGTCTGGTCTCCTCTCAGTAACCTACAGTACTAGGTCTGGTCCCCTCTCAGTAACCGACAGTACAGTACTAGGTCTGGTCCCCTCTCAGTGACCTACAGTACAGTACTAGGTCTGGTCTCCTCTCAGTAACCTACAGTACTAGGTCTGGTCCCCTCTCAGTAAACCGACAGTACTAGGTACAGTGACTAGGTCTGGTCCCCTCTCAGTGACCTACAGTACAGTACTAGGTCTGGTCCCTCTCAGTGACCTACAGTATAGTACTAGGTCTGGTCTCCTCTCAGTGACCTACAGTACAGTACTAGGTCTGGTCCCCTCTCATTGACTGGAGACCTGAGTTAACTGTAACCTACACAGGTCTGGTCTCCTCTCGGTGACCTACAGTACAGTACTAGGTCTGGTCCCCTCTCATTGACTGGAGACCTGAGTTAACTGTAACCTACAGTACAGTACTAGGTCTGGTCTCCTCTCAGTGACCTACAGTACAGTACTAGGTCTGGTCTCCTCTCAGTAACATACAGTACAGTACTAGGTCTGGTCCCCTCTCAGTGACCTACAGTGCAGTACTAGGTCTAGTCTCCTCTCAGTAACCGACAGTACAGTACTAGGTCTGGTCCCCTCTCAGTGACCTACAGTACAGTACTAGGTCTGGTCTCCTCTCAGTAACCTACAGTACTAGGTCTGGTCCCCTCTCAGTAACCGACAGTACAGTACTAGGTCTGGTCCCCTCTCAGTGACCTACAGTACAGTACTAGGTCTGGTCCCCTCTCAGTGACCAACAGTATAGTACTAGGTCTGGTCTCCTCTCAGTGACCTACAGTACAGTACTAGGTCTGGTCCCCTCTCAGTAACCTATAGTACAGTACTAGGTCTGGTCTCCTCTCAGTAACCGACAGTACAGTACTAGGTCTGGTCCCCTCTCAGTGACCTACAGTACAGTACTAGGTCTGGTCTCCTCTCAGTAACCTACATTACTAGGTCTGGTCCCCTCTCAGTAACCTACATTACAGTACTAGGTCTGGTCCCCACTCAGTAACCTACAGTACAGTACTAGGTCTGGTCTCCTCTCAGTAACCTATAGTACAGTACTAGGTCTGGTCCCCTCTCAGTGACCTACAGTACTAGGTCTGGTCCCCTCTCAGTAACCTACAGTACAGTACTAGGTCTGTTCTCCTCTCAGTAACCTATAGTACAGTACTAGGTCTGGTCCCCTCTCAGTAACCTACAGTACAGTACTAGGTCTGGTCCCCTCTCAGTAACCTACAGTACAGTACTAGGTCTGGTCCACTCTCTGTGACCTACAGTACAGTACTAGGTCTGGTCCCCTCTCAGTAACCTACAGTACAGTACTAGGTCTGGTCTCCTCTCAGTAACCTACAGTACAGTACTAGGTCTGGTCCCCTCTCAGTGACTGGAGACCTGAGTTAACAGTAACCGACATACAGTTCTTGTAGACATACATTCTCCTACTTGTTAATACTGGTCCTCCGTGGGAATCAAACCCACAACCCTGGCTCTGCAAGCACAATGCTCTACCAATTGAGCTACATGGGGTCACAGTAGCCTGAGAAACGCACAAACTCTACCTCGCACAGACTCTACCTCGCACAGACTCTACCTCATATGACCTGGGCTGTTACTCAAGACTTACTACACCTCTCTCTCTCTCTCTCTCTCTCTCTCTCTCCCACAGTTAGGGTGTGGACAGTAAACACAGGAAAGGCATTGTAAACAAAACACTGCCCTATGAGACAGAGGGACTGGTGATGTTTTAGTGTGGATAGATATGGCTTTAGTCTGCTGTAGTGTCAAATATGTACAGTAGACATTACCAGGTAAAACAGGTTCTCTTTTACATTTTTCCCTGGGGACAAAGTTTTGACGTTACAGAACAGAGTTATTCCCTGGGGAGAAAGTCTTTACTAAACACAAAGTATCACCCTCTGTCACGTACTCTCCCTCTCCGGCCTCTAGTTCATCAGGTTGCTGATTATCCTGCATACCTGTCACCAGCGCCTTATGACACTCACCTGGACTCCATCAGCTCCTTGATTATCTTCCCTATATCTGTCCCTCCCCTTGGTTCTTTCCTCAGGTGTTATTGATTCTGTTTCATGTCGGTGAGTTGTTTGTGTTTCGTGTTCATTGTTTATTTTATTTATTAAAACAGTTACTCCCTGAACTTGCTTCCCGACTATCAGCGCACTCGTTACACCCTCCCACATTCTCTTCTTCTTCGACTAAACACATGAGAGCTCATTGGTAAACTTGTCTCAATCAAGACCACAGGAAGAAACTACAAAAAGGAGAGGAAGGGGAGTGGAGGAGGCTGGGTCCTGGAGCTGACACACATGGCCAGTCCTGTGCCAGGAGATGTCTGAGAGGAAGCCAGGGATGGAATGGACACACACACCAGTCTTGACAGTTCAAAAGGAAGCGATGTGTGGGTCAGAATTCACTTCTTGTTATTTCTCTCTTGACTATCTGTGAGATGTTTTAGTTTACATTCCACTGCCTCCCAAAACCCAGGTTGACCAGTAGTGAGATGCAGGGCTGCGAGACACAATTGAAAGTAGGTGGTAGAACTCGGACAGACGGAGTAGGTTGGTAGAACTCGGACAGACAGAGTAGGCGGTAGAACTCGGACAGACAGAGTAGGCGGTAGAACTCGGACAGACAGAGTAGGCGGTAGAACTCGGACAGACAGAGTAGGTGGTAGAGCTCAGAAATACAGAGTAGGTGGTAGAGCTCAGAAGGACCGTTACCCAGGTCAGGCAGGTCTGCTGAGCTTGGTGGATACGGGACTCGATCTCCCAGGTGATGGCAGCAACGATGCCGGTGGATGGCACAATGGCTTTTGGCTCGGTACCTGTGTTGTTGGTTGTGAACTGGCGAGAGAGGGCATCAGGCTTGGTATTCTTCGAACCGGGGTGATAAGTGAGTAGGAAATTGAATCTACTGAAGGACAAGGCCCACCTGGCTTGCCAGGAGTTCAGATGTTTGGCGGTCTGGATGTGGGACAGGTTTATATGGCCAGTCCACACGATGAAGGGGCTTACAGAGCCCCCAGCCAGTGATGCCATTCCTCCAGAGCCAGCTTAACGGCCAGGAGTTCCCTCTCTGCAGCTGAGAGCTTGCGGGCAAAGAATGCACATGGATGGACCTTCTGATCAGAGGGGGAACGTTGAGACAGAACAGCACCTACCCCCAGTGTCAGAGGCGTCCACCTCCATGATGAACTGGAGTCCTGGGTCAGGCTAAGGACCGGAGGTGAAGTGACGCTTGAGTTCCAGGAATGCTGCCTCTGCCAGTGGAACGGAGTAGTGAGAGGTGCTACCAGATGGCTGTAGTTGCGGATGAAACGTCTGTAAAAATGTGCAAACCCCAGGAAAACGCTGTTGCCGCTTCAGGTTGGAGGGCGTAGGCCACTCTGAATGCCTTGACCTTGGCAGGGTCCATACTTAACTGTCCCTGTGCAATAATATAACCCAGGAAAGACACTGAGGCAGCATGGAACTCACATTTTTCAGCTTTAACAAAAAGCTTATTCTCCAACAGCTGTTGAAGACCTTGGCAAACGTGTTGCTGGTGAGCCTCAGGGTCCTTGGGAAAAATCACAATGTAATTTAAATAGATTAAAACGAAGCATCCAATCACATCCCTCAGCACGTCATTGACTAGGTTCTGGAAAACAGCAGGTGCGTTAGCAAGCCCAAAAGGCCAAATATTCAAAGTGACCAAGTGGTGTGTTGAACGCAGTCTTCCACTCGTCCACCTCTCTTATGCGGACAAGGTGGTAGGCATTCCGGAGGTCGAGTTTGGTAAACACTGTGGCACCATGGAGGGGGGCAAAAGCAGAGTTGATGAGTGGCAAGGGGTACTTGTTCTTAACAGTGATGTTATTCAGCCCACGGAAGTCTATGCACGGCCTCAGTGACCCATCCTTCTTCACAAAGAAAAACCCAGCACAAACCGGGGAGGAAGATGGCATCCTGCAGCCAGAGAATCCTGGACACACCTCTCCATAGCCTCTTGCTCGGGACGAGAGAGGTTAAACAACCGGCTACTGGGGAGAGGAGCTCCAGGCTGGAGGTCAAGGGCTCAGTCGTACGGCCGATGAGGCGGCAGCGACAGGGCGTGATGCTTGCTGAACACAGGAACTAGATTGTGATACTCGGGTGGAACTGATGACAGGTCTGGAGGTTCTGGAATGAACTGGGGCACAGACTAGTCTGGGGGAAGGGCAGAATGCAAACAATTAGAGTGACATAACAAACTCCATGTGGTTACCTTTCTGGTGGTCCAGTCAATCTGTGGGTTGTGTAGCTTTAACCATGGATGCCCAAGAACTAGGGGAGAGTAAGGACAGTCGATTATGTGGAAAGGGATTTTTTCCTGGTGATTTCCAGAGAGATGCAGGATGACAAGCACAGTTCTCTCAAAGACACGGGAGAGGAGCTGTCCATTGAGAGCATTGGCATCGAGGGGTGAATCGAGTGGAACAGAGTCCAGGCCCAACTGGGTAACAAAACCTCGGTCCAGGAGGCTTTCTTCATCTCCTCCGTGAATCTGGAGTAGGAGAAGCAGATGGGGGACTGTCTCTCCAACACCACCATGGCCCAGGAAAGCGCTGCTCCATGGAGGCAGCCAATCAGAAAGGAAATATTGGCCCATTCGCTAGCATAAGAGTAGGGCTGTTGCTCAAATACTTTTGAACATTGTACCAAAAATGCTCTGCAAGCTTCGAGGTTGCCATCGTAACACTTGGGAATTGGAAAAAACTGGTACTGGAGAAATACTTGGAACTGATTGTGAGCACTGGGCAAAGGGTCAGCCCTGTAGGTCATGCAGGCTCTGTGAAAACTCCTTGATGGAAAACTCCTTGATGTGAAGAAGGGTCTTCAGGGCTCAGTCATGTTGCTCGAGCAGGGCGCCTTGGCCGACGAGGGTTTGGTGGAGAGTAGCAGAGTCTGCTTGGTTCATATCTTTGGCCAGATCGTACTATTACGCGGAGTGGAACAGGGGAACCCAAGAGTAGACCCAGATGAGGAGACTGGGATGAAGTAACCAAGATATTTACTGAAAAACAAGGCAGAGATGGAGGCTGGAGCGAGAGGGGTTGAGACAGGGTAAGCAGGTCCGGAGGGGAATCCAAGGGAGTAGTAGAGAGGAGAATCCAGGACAGAGTAGCAGGATGACGAGACATGGGACTGGAGACAGGGACCAGAGTCAGAGAGGGCAGTACTGTAGCAGAGAGGAAAACAGCGTCAGGAAAGGAAAACAGGCACAGCAGGATAACAGCATCTGAATAGTAACAAACGGCTAGAAACGTAGACTGAGAGAGATTACGATCTGGCCGCATGGAAGTGGCAGGGCTGAGTATTTGTAGAGGTCTTGATTATGGAACAGGTTGCAGCTGGTGGGGATCTGCTCTGACTCCAGCACACCTGTCTCCGCCCACACAATCACACACAGAGAGGGAGAGGGAGGGAGAGAGTCCCGGGGGAGTGACGGCAGGTCAAGAAGACACAAGATGAGCCATAGAGGGCGTTGCAGGAGCAGATGTGACACTATTCTCTGTCATGTCCAACAGAAATAACTTCAAATGTATAAAATAAATCAAATCGTTTGCACTCATGACCACTGGTTTCAATTACATTTTCTGACAATTTACAATCAAATACTTTATAAATGTATATTTACAATTCAACTTGCAAGGTTGCTAGCCAACTAGGCTGCTAACGTTAGCCCTACTATCCTGTTAATGTTAGTCCTACTAGCCTGCTAACGTTACGTTAGCACTGCATGAGTCAGCCAGTTGCTGTCAAAACCTAGCTTACAGCTACATTTAAGTAAACCAACGTTTTGGAAATACATAATGTCATCTAACCAGTTATCAAATAATCTTACCAATATATGCAGTTAACCCAGGCAAAACTTGATCCTCCAGAAAGTGGAGAGCAACACCTATGCAGCTCCACTACACAATACACTTTTAAAACCGCGTTCGACAGGATTACCAACACAGACTGACAAGCTCAAATAGGCAGAAGCCTTCAATATGGCAGACCAATCCGAACTCCTCTCGGAAGGTCCAGCCCACTCGTTATCTCAGGCAATCATGACTAGTGGGAAGGTTGCTCGCTTTTTCTGTGGCTTAACCAACAAGGCTTTTCATTTAATAATGTCATTCGTATTTACAGATGGCATACAAGTTTGTTATTAATCCACATGAAAGTTAACATGTTTGAGAAGGCATTTCTGCCCAAAAAATGTATTTTGATAAAAAATATATTTTTTAAGTTTAAACGGCTCTCCTGTGAAGTCGTGACTTCCGGTCTGGTTACTCTGATATAGTAGCAGTACTCACAGGTCTGGTTACTCTGATTACAGTAGCAGTACTCACAGGTCTGGTTGCGCTTGAATGTCCTGTGTGACTCGTGCCACATGGTTGTACAGTCCTCCTGCAGCTTGTAGAAGCGGTTCTTCTTCCAGGAGGAGGACCTTACCTTCAGCAGCTCTCCCCCCACCAGCAACAACTGGAGGTCCGCATCTCTCTCTAACCCTAGTGGGGTCACACAGAGGTTAGAGGTCACAGACAGATGGACTCTTCACAACTACCGTAACCATGGTAAACCCATCTGGAATGGTAATAAAGGAAGCCATTAGGTATTTATGTGTTGGGATGGAGCAGTGTGGTGTTGGAATTGTGGTGAAGGCTGTATACTGTAAAAGCTGCAGATATTCCATCTGAGCTTTCACATGGTCAGATGAAGCTCAATGATCTCACCAGTGGCTGCTTACAACCCGTGTGTGTACGTGTATTGCTTGCATGTGTTTGCGTGTGTGCATGTTTGTGGTTGCAACCACGCTTCTGCAAAGCATCCTGTGTAGAACATCTGAGACAAACAAACCAGGTCAGTCGAGTCAGACAGGAAGTGAAAGCAAAAGGACCCCTCCACCCCAAATGTTTTCCTCACTACCACTCAAGATAGACTCTGAAAATGAAAGATGTAGTAGTACAACGAGCAGCAGGAGTTAGAGGCAGCAGTCAGCGGGCTGGGCTGGACTAGGGTGGACTAGGCTGGACTGGACTAGGCTGGACTAGGCTAGACTGGACTAGGCTGGACTCGACTGGACTGGGCTGGACTAGGCTGGACTCGACTGGACTGGGCTGGACTAGGCTAGACTGGACTCGACTGGACTGGGCTGGACTAGGCTAGACTGGACTAGGCTGGACTAGGCTGGACTGGGCTGAACTAGGCTGGACTGGACTAGGCTAGACTGGACTGGGCTGGACTAGGCTGGACTGGGCTATACTAGGCTGGACTAGGCTAGACTGGACTAGGCTGGACTAGGCTGGACTGGCCTGGGCGGGACTAGACTGGGCTGGACTAGGCTGGACTGGCCTGGGCTAGCTTGGGCTGGACCGGGTGGTCCACATTCAGAACCACCCTGTCAGTGCTCGCCACTCCTGGTGCGTGGGTACAACAACAACATTGTAGACATTTTTACAAGGTACCGCAACAGACTGACAGAGGCTGTTTATGAATCTAGCTGGCATGAATTCCGAGAGGAGGAGGAAGGCTGGGCACTGGGAAATAGCTGAGTGCTTCAGACTGCCTCTGTAGGGTTTTGGACCGTAGCCTGAATTCACTCAGTAGCTCTGTTGTTGTTGACTTGTTTGATCACAGGACTGCTCACTCCTGACCCATACCATTATCAACACAAAACATGAGCTTAGATAAGCTAGTATTGTGTGATTCAGTCTTTGCCTGTGTTTCAAAATTTGTACTTGTGTTCTATCTAAAGTGTATAGCGAGTACAGAAGCTAACTGTCATTTTTCAAATGTGATTCAAACCTAGTGACTCAATGCCCCATAGTAACAGAAACCCCCATAGTGACACAAAACCCCATAGTGACACAAAACCCCCATAGTGACACAAAACCCCATAGTGACACAAAACCCATAGTAACACATTACCCCATAGTAACACAATACCCCATAATGACACAATACCCCATAATGACATAATGATTCAATACCCCATAATGACACAATATCCCATAATGACTCAATACCCCATAATGACTCAAAACCCCATAATGACTCAATACCCCATAATGACTCAATACCCCATAATGACTCAAAACCCCATAATGACACCCCATAATGAATCAATACCCCATATTGACTCAATACCCCATAATGACACAAAACCCCATAGTGACACAAAACCCCATAGTAACACAAAACCCATAGTAACACATTACCCCATAGTAACATAATACCCCATAATGACACAATACCCCATAATGACATAATGATTCAATACCCCATAATGACACAATATCCCATAATGACTCAATACCCCATAATGACTCAAAACCCCATAATGACACAATACCCCATTATGACTCAATACCCCATATTGAATCAATACCCCATAATGACACAATGCCCCATAATGACTCAATACCCCATAATGACTCAATACCCCATAATGACTCAATACCCCATAATGACTCAATACCCCACAATGACTCAATAACCCACAATGACTCAATACTCAATGAAGACACAATACCCCATAATGACTCAATACCCCATAATGATATTGGTCCAGAACTATTACTGGGTGACACCCTGACCCAGCAGTTGTGTTTGGTCCAGAACTATTACTAGGTGACACCCTGACCCAGCAGTTGTGATTGGTCCAGAACTGTTACTGGGTGACACCCTGACCCAGCAGTTGTGATTGGTCCAGAACGGTTACTGGGTGACACCCTGACCCAGCAGTTGTGATTGGTCCAGAACTGTTACTGGGTGACACCCTGACCCAGCAGTTGTGATTGGTCCAGAACGGTTACTGGGTGACACCCTGACCCAGCAGTTGTCACCTTCTCAGGACTCAGCCACACCCAAACAAGTACTTGACGAATCTGTGAGACAGGCAACACCCGTTCTGCCTGTCACATTCTGTTAATGGTCCCCAAAGCACACACACATCCCTGGGTCGCTCCTCTTTTCAGTTCGCTGCAGCTAGCGACTGGAACAAGCTACAACAAACACTCAAACTGGACAGTTTTATCTCAATCTCTTCATTCAAAGACTCAATCATGGACACCCCGTCCCCGCAGGAGGCCTTTTGCCTTTTGGTAGGCCGTAATTGTAAATAAAATAAAAAATTTAACTGACTTGCCTAGTTAAATAAAGGTTAAATAAATAAAATAAATATTTAATATTAAGGTACACAGAAGTAAATGAATGTATTTGGCTATTTCAGCCACACCCGTTGTTGACAGATTTATACAAATTGAGCACACAGCCATTCAATATCCATACACAAACATTGGCAGTAGAATGGTCCATACTGAAGAGCTCAGTGACTGTCAACGTGGCACCGTCATAGGACGCTCCCTTTCCAACAAGTCAGTTCATCAAATGTCTGCCCTTCTAGAGCTTCCCCGGTCAACTGCAAGTGTTGTTAATATGAAGTGGAAGTATTGGAGCAACAACGGCTCAGCCGCAAAATGGTAGGCCACACAAGCTCACAGAACGGAACTGCAGACTGCTGTAGTGCATAAAAATGTCCTCGGTATCAGCATTCACTACCGAGTTCCAAACTGCCTCTGGAAGCAACGTCAGCACAAGAACTCTTCATCGGGAGCTTCATGAAATGCGTTTCCATGGCCGAGCAGCCGCACACAAGCCTAAGATCACCATGAGTAATGCCATTCGTCAGCTGGTGGTGTAAAGCTTGCCGTCATGGGACTCTGGAGCAGTGGAAATGCGTTCTCTGGAGTGATGAATCACGCTTCACCATCTGGCAGTCCGACTGATGAATCTGGGTTTGTCAGATACCAGGAGAACGCTACCAGCCCGAATGCATAGTGCCAACTGTAAAGTTTTTGTGCATAAAGGAATAATGGTCTGAGGCTGTTTTTCATGGTTCGGGCTAGGCCCCATAGTTCCAGTGAATCTTAACGCTACAGCACACAATGACATCCTATACAATTCTGTGCTTTAAACTTTGTGGCAACAGTTTGGGGAAGGCCCTTTCCTGTTTCAGCATGACAACGCCCCCGTGCACAAAAGCGAGGTCCATACAGAAATGGTTTGTCGACATTGGTGTGGAAGAACCTGACTGGCCTGCACAGAGACCTGACCTCAACCTCATCAAACCCCTTTGGGATTAATTGGAACGCAGACTGCAAGCCAGGCCTAATCGCCCAGCATCAGTGCACAACCTCACTAATGCTCGTGGCTGAATGGAAGCAAGTCCCTGCAGCAATGTTCCAACATCTAGTGGAAAGCCTTCCCAGAAGAGTGGAGGCTGTTTTCGCAGCAAAGGGGGACCAACTCCATAATAAAGCCTTCCCAGAAGAGAGGAGGCTGTTATAGCAGCAAAGGGGGGACCAACTCCATATTAAAGCCTTCCCAGAAGAGAGGAGGCTATTATAGCAGCAAAGGGCAACCAACCCTTATATTAAAGCCTTCCCAGAAGAGAGGAGGCTGTTATAACAGGGGGGGGGACCAACTCCATATTAAAGCCTTCCCAGAAGAGTGGAGGCTGTTATGGCAGCAAAGGGGGACCAACTCCATATTAATGCCCATGATTTTGGAATAAGATGTTCGACAAGCAGGTGTCCACATACTTTGTAGTGTATCTTTACTTTTCTCAAGTATGCCAATTGCGTACGTTTTCCACCATCAACGCAACAGTCTAAAGACATTGTTATTGAGAGACGGGTTGATCACCGTTACCTTACAACGCATCTAGAGGAGGGTAGAAGTGTTATCAACTAGTACCACCTCCGTACTTACAGAGGTTCTGAAAAGACCAAAAGAGTCAGATTCATTAACCTGGTACCGGCCATACATACCCATGTTTCCCGTTATCTGTCCTGAACTCTGACCTCTGACCACTGACCTGACCTGTCCTGAAGCTGTGCATTATAACTCCCATCATTTACCTTTTACGGTGACAATAACACTCTTATTTGCTGTAATTTGACCAAGACAGTATCTAAGGTATTAGCAAAGCAAGGTGAACTTGATCAAATGATTTTGGAATGTTTTATTTTGCAATGACATTTGTTGTATCTGACCGTGTCTGAAAGACACAACAAAAAGTTTCTCTCATATTTTGAACACAAATTTGTTTACATTCCTGTTCGTGAGCATTTCTCACAGGTGTGGCATGTCTAGAAGCTGATTAAACAGCATGATCATAACACAGGTACACCTTGTGCTGGGGACAATAAAAGGCTACTATAAAATGTGCCGTTGTCCCACCACAATGTCACAGATACTGTCTCTCAAGTATTGAGAGAGCGTGCAATTGGAATGCTGACTGCAGGAATGTCCACCCGAGTTGTTACTGAAGGTACATTTTTCTACAATAAGCCGGCTTCAATGTCGTTTTACAGAATTTGGCAGTAACAACTGGCCTCACAACCGCAGACCACATGTAACCACGCCAGACAAGGACCTCCGGCTTCTTCACCTGGTCTGAGGCCAGCCACCCTGACAGTTGATAAAACTGTGGTTTTGCCCAACGACGAACTTCTGCACAAACTGTCAGAAACTGTCTCAGGGTAGCTCATCTGCGTGCTCGTCATCCTCACCAGGGTCTTGACCTGACAGCAGTTAAGTGTTGTAACCGACTTCAGTGGGCAAATGCTGACCTTCGATGGCCACCGGCACGCTGGAGAAGAGTGCTCTTCACAGATGAATCCCAGTTTCAACTGTACTAGGCAGATGGCAGACCACCTCCAACGTCATTTTAGAGAATTTGGCAGCACGTCCAACTGGCCTCACAACCACAGACCACGTGCAGGACGTCATGTGAGCGAGCGGTTTGTTGATGTCAACGTTGTGAACAGAGTGCCCCATCGTGGCGGTGGGGTTATGGTATGGGCAGGCATAAACTACGGACAACGAACACAATTTTATTTTTATCGATGGCAATTTGAATGCACAGAGATACCGTGACGAGGTCCTGAGGCCCATTGTCGTGTCATTCATCCGACTCCATCACCTCATGTTTCAGCATGATACGCACGGCCCCATGTCACAAGGATCTGTACACAATTCCCGGAAGCTGAAAATGTCCCAGTTATTCCATGGCCTGCATACTCACCAGACATGTCACCCATTGAGCATGTTTGGGATGCTCTGGAACAGCGTGTACGAAATCTTGTTTCAGTTTTCCCATACCCAGGTACGTTGTAACAAGATAACTCTTTTTTTTAGACAAGCAGTTTTCTAAACTGTTTACATGAAATCTGATTATTTTCAGGGATACACAATATCCTGTAACGATTCTCCTCCTCTCCTGGGGAGTAGGAAATATCGGACCAATGCGCAGCATGGTAAGTGTCCATGAAGTTTATTATAACCGGACCACTGAAACAAAAACAAAAGTAGAACAAACCGCAACAGTTCTGTCTTAGACAAAACAGAAAACAACTACCCACAACTCAAGGGCGAAACCAGGCTGCCTAAGTATGTTTCTCAATCAGAGACAACGATAACCAGCTGCCTCTGATTGGGAACCATACCAGGCCTAAACATAGAAACACAACACCTAGACATACAACATAGAATACCCACCCACATCACACCCTGACCAAACAAAAAATAGAAATATACAAAGCAATCTACGGTCAGGGCGTGACAGATACACAACATCCTGAAATATATGTAGATATCTTTGTTAGAAAGAGTATTATATTTCCCTTGAAGAATTGATGCTGAATGTAAAAAAATAAATCTCAACTTACACCACTCTCTCCTACAGTCTAAATATTTTTCAAGTCCATAATGTTTGGCTGTGAATGACGTATAGTATCTTCCATCTACTATATATCCCTGTTCATTGGTTACCCTTTACTACTTATCATTCACATAATCATATAAATGCTAGTCAGTTATAGGGGCCGTATCTAGGCTAACATCCTAGTCAGTTATAGGGGCCGTATCTAGGCTAACATCCTAGTCAGTTATAGGGGCCGTATCTAGGCTAACATCCTAGTCAGTTATAGGGGCCGTATCTAGGCTAACATCCTAGTCAGTTATAGGGGCCGTATCTAGGCTAACATCCTAGTCAGTTATAGGGGCCGTATCTAGGCTAACATCCTAGTCAGTTATAGGGGCCGTATCTAGGCTAACATCCTAGTCAGTTATAGGGGCCGTATCTAGGCTAACATCCTAGTCAGTTATAGGGGCCGTATCTAGGCTAACATCCTAGTCAGTTATAGGGGCCGTATCTAGGCTAACATCCTAGTCAGTTATAGGGGCCGTATCTAGGCTAACATCCTAGTCAGTTATAGGGGCCGTATCTAGGCTAACATCCTAGTCAGTTATAGGGGCCGTGTCTGGGTCCCTATATGGATGAGAGTGCATCAAATCAGTGTAGAGCCAAGAGGAAACAAGCTATTGTCTTGTATTGGTGAGGCCAACAGCATTTAACTTCCGTTACATCTATACAGCTATAACTTTCACATTAAATCCACCTGATTGCTAACTGGGATAGACAGGCTACCTATGGAACAGGTAAACTATCCTTTTGATGGTACAGTGACGTGATTGGGTGATCAGGTAACTAAGGCGGGGGTAAAGGAAAGTGAAGGTGTGAAGGAAGGAGTTGGCTCCAGGGATGTCTCCTCCCCTTTCTACCTGCCTCCAGACACTAATATCTGATCTGGCTGCACTCCAACATTTTGTATAATAAGGCACATTGTTCATCCCACGGGAGAAAGCATTTCCTCTGTTTATACTTACAATAATGACTTTCAGACAGAATGTTACGTGCCCTAGAGACAGGACACTAGACAATCAAAACGGATATTACCTTGGTACAAGTAGATCATAAAAACATTTCTAAAAAAAAAATGTTTGAAATTGCTCACTTGAGTCATCCTATCCACTCAAAGAGGTGCCGAATGATCATGCATGGAAGTCGCACCTAACAGATTGTGAAGGTTCTCAACAATATGAACAGATTTCACACCATATTGCATATATCTACAGTTCAACTTACCATGTTTTTCTGCTTTACCGTTCGATTCCATCCCGAATTGACCAGATCAGTCCAAAGTTGCAGGTGCGTAAACTCCCCCCAGCAAACGCTCGAGTCTAAGGGTCTCAATGGATAAATGCGAATAGCAAAGCGGTGATAAAAAGCAGTGCGCAGGTCTCGCACCATCAGTCCGCTACAAACTTCAGGCTGCTGATGAGATCCAGACAGTGCGTAGCGCTGTCAGTAGCCTACAGCCAATACCAAGCAGCGCTGTCAGTAGCCTACAGCCAATACCAAGCATGCGCCCTGACCTGCCGCGCAGTCAGTCCACACCAACAGCACAGCCACACCGGTTTGACGGGTCCTCATATTGACTCTGTAGCCTGGTCCACACCCTCTACATGGAGTTCCTGACATTGGGGACATTCTGATATGTTGTCCCATTCATATGTTTAGTTTCTCTGTGTGGCTGACAATGCTGATTGGCTGAGCTGTTGGAGGTCATGAATACTAGCTTAATGCAGTAAGATACAGTATATGTTTATTTCCCAAATGTATCCGTTTTAAATACTTGTAATGATGGAGAATGAATACTATCTTTATCACTTATTAAAACAAGCCAGTCTTACGGAAAGGACTATGGTCTTAACCTGTAGGTCTGGTCTGTCTGACAGAGTGGATATAATCCAGCACCATGGTTACTGAGTCACCTTGGTTACATACTAAGTCACCTTGGTTACATACTAAGTCACCTTGGTTACATACTGGGTCACCTTGGTTACATACTGAGTCACCATGGTTACATACTGAATCACCATGGTTACATACTCAGTCAAACTGAGCAGAAGTATGTGCTAAAGCAACATCTAACAACAGCAGGTGTTTGACGTCATACCTCGTCCATCAGACTCCAGCTGCAGTCAAATGACAAGGCATGTCTCAGCTACAGTCAAATGACAAGGCATGTCTCAGCTGCAGTCAAATGACAAGGCATGTCTCAGCTGCAGTCAAATGACAAGGCATGTCTCAGATCCAGTCAAATGACAAGGCATGTCTCAGCTACAGTCAAATGACAAGGCATGTCTCAGCTGCAGTCAAATGACAAGGCATGTCTCAGCTGCAGTCAAATGACAAGGCATGTCTCAGCTGCAGTCAAATGACAAGGCATGTCTCAGCTGCAGTCAAATGACAAGGCATGTCTCAGCTGCAGTCAAATGACAAGGCATGTCTCAGCTGCAGTCAAATGACAAGGCATGTCTCAGATCCAGTCAAATGACAAGGCATGTCTCAGCTACAGTCAAATGACAAGGCATGTCTCAGCTGCAGTCAAATGACAAGGCATGTTAGCTATCATGCTAAGTAGCTGTAAAGTTGTTAATCAGATAAAATGCTATAGTTGTCGGTGATGAGATTCAAACACACAACCTTTGGATTGCTAGTCACCCCCTTTTCATATTTATTTAAGCAACCTTCAGTCTTATGTAACCATACTAAACATAACCTATCATACTAATTTCAGTGTCCCTGATTTTTGTTTACTATGTTACGGCTAGCATTTGAGACCAGCCTGGCTGAGCTGTTTGTCACGGACATCCTCCACCTCACCCTCCTCTGTCGAGGAAAAGCTGTTTCACAACAGTCACAATAGAAAGCTCTCTGAAAGTCTGTGACACGTGTCTGACACACCCTGTTTTAGACACACCAAAAATCTTTAGGTGCTGCATATAGTCCCTCCTCTCACAGTAGCCTATAAACTATGTAGCCTAAAGAGCTTTTATTTTCATGAAGTCCAATGTTCATAAACGGTTAATGACACACTGTCCTATTGTGAAGTAAGAGGCCCAGTGTTTAATCATAGGGGAGGCAGCTAAAGTATGAGTAGGGTTAGGGTTAGGGTTAGAGGTTAGGGTTAGGGTTAGAGTATGAGTAGGGTAGGGTTAGGGTTAGAATATGAGTAGGTCAGAGAGCCAGAACTGTTACCCGTGTAGTAGGGTTAGAGGTTAGGGTTAGGGTTAGGGTTAGGGTTAGGGTTAGGGTTAGGGATAGTGCTAGAGTATGAATAGGTCAGAGTGTCAGAACTGTTACCCGTGTAGTGGGGTTAGAGGGTAGGGTTAGGGTTAGGGTTAGTGCTAGAGTATGAGTAGGGTAGGGTTAGGGTTAGGGTTAGGGTTAGGGTTAGCGTATGAGTAGGTCAGAGAGGCAGAACTGTTACCCGTAGGGTTAGTAGGGTTAGGGTTAGGGTTAAAGTATGAGTAGGGTTAGGGTTAGGGTTAGTGCTAGCTGAGTAGGTATCAGAACTGTAGGGTAGGGTTAGGGTTAGGGTTAGGGTTAGTGTTAGAGTATGAATAGGTCAGAGTGTCAGAGAGGCAGAACTGTTACCCGTGTAGTAGGGTTAGAGGGTAGGGTTAGGGTTAGGGTTAGGGTTAGAGTATGAGTAGGGTTAGGGTTAGGGTTAGTGCTAGAGTATGAGTAGGTCAGAGTGTCAAAACTGTTACCCGTGTAGTAGGGTTAGAGGGTAGGGTTAGGGTTAGGGTTAGTGCTAGAGTATGAGTAGGGTAGGGTTAGGGTTAGGGTTAGGGTTAGCGTATGAGTAGGTCAGAGAGGCAGAACTGTTACCCGTGTAGTAGGGTTAGAGAGTAGGGTTAGGGTTAGGGTTAGTGCTAGAGTATGAGTAGGGTAGGGTTAGGGTTAGGGTTAGGGTTAGGGTTAGAGTATGAATAGGTCAGAGTGCCAGAACTGTTACCCGTGTAGTAGGGTTAGAGGGTAGGGTTAGGGTTAGGGTTAGGGTTGGTGATAGAGTATGAGTAGGTCAGAGTGCCAGAACTGTCACCCGTGTAGTAGGGTTAGAGGTTAGGGTTAGGGTTAGGGTTAGGGTTAGTGCTAGAGTATGACTAGGTCAGAGTGCCAGAACTGTTACCCGTGTAGTAGGCGTGCTGGATCATGTTGGAATCCACAAGCTGCAGAGAACATGCTCTCAAGTATGTCTTGATTCTACAATAGTTGATTCCTGCAAAATTCCTGCACTTTTAATCAAGCAAATAGATTACCTGATCAGTGGCACTGGACTTACTAGGTTGGCAAATGACTGCCATTTTTGACAGGTGAAAATATGAATATGAATTTTTTTTGTGCACATTTATTAAACACATTATTGACATCCTTGTGGCTGAACGATGAAAGATGTTTGGAAAGAAACCCAGACCGTTTCTATAGTTACCTGGCTGCCTGAAACAGAGGAGCAAGGTGCTACTTTCACACCTGGTTTGTTATTAAGGCACATGAAAGTTCACATGTTCGGGAAGGCATGTTCGGGAAGGCATGTTCGAGAAGGCATGTTCTGGAAGGCATGTTCGGGAAGGCATGTTCGGGAAGGCATGTTCGGGAAGGCATGTTCTGGAAGGCATGTTCGGGAAGGCATGTTCTGGAAGGCATGTTCTGGAAGGCATGTTCTGGAAGGCATGTTCTGGAAGGCATGTTCTGGAAGGCATGTTCGGGAAGGCATGTTCGGGAAGGCATGTTCAGGAAGGCATGTTCGGGAAGGCATGTTCGGGAAGGCATGTTCAGGAAGGCATGTTCAGGAAGGCATGTTCGGGAAGGCATGTTCGGGAAGGCATGTTCGGGAAGGCATGTTCAGGAAGGCATGTTCGGGAAGGCATGTTCGGGAAGGCATGTTCGGGAAGGCATGTTCAGGAAGGCATGTTCAGGGAAGGCATGTTCAGGAAGGCATGTTCGGGAAGGCATGTTCGGGAAGGCATGTTCGGGAAGGCATGTTCGGGAAGGCATGTTCAGGAAGGCATGTTCGGGAAGGCATGTTCGGGAAGGCATGTTCGGGAAGGCATGTTCGGGAAGGCATGTTCAGGAAGGCATGTTCAGGAAGGCATGTTCGGGAAGGCATGTTCGGGAAGGCATGTTCGGGAAGGCATGTTCGGGAAGGCATGTTCAGGAAGGCATGTTCGGGAAGGCATGTTCGGGAAGGCATGTTCGGGAAGGCATGTTCGGGAAGGCATGTTCGGGAAGGCATGTTCTGGAAGGCATGTTCAGGAAGGCATGTTCAGGAAGGCATGTTCGGGAAGGCATGTTCGGGAAGGCATGTTCGGGAAGGCATGTTCGGGAAGGCATGTTCGGGAAGGCATGTTCGGGAAGGCATGTTCGGGAAGGCATGTTCGGGAAGGCATGTTCGGGAAGGCATGTTCGGGAAGGCATGTTCGGGAAGGCATGTTCGGGAAGGCATGTTCGGGAAGGCATGTTCGGGAAGGCATGTTCGGGAAGGCATGTTCGAAGGGAAGGCATGTTCGGGAAGGCATGTTCGGGAAGGCATGTTCGGGAAGGCATGTTCGGGAAGGCATGTTCGGGAAGGCATGTTCGGGAAGGCATGTTCGGGAAGGCATGTTCGGGAAGGGAAGGCATGTTCGGGAAGGCATGTTCGGGAAGGCATGTTCGGGAAGGCATGTTCGGGAAGGCATGTTCGGGAAGGCATGTTCGGGAAGGCATGTTCGGGAAGGCATGTTCGGAAGGCATGTTCGGGAAGGCATGTTCGGGAAGGCATGTTCGGGAAGGCATGTTCGGGAAGGCATGTTCGGGAAGGCATGTTCGGGAAGGCATGTTCGGGAAGGCATATTCGGGAAGGCATGTTCGGGAAGGCATGTTGGCATGGGAAGGCATGTTCGGGAAGGCATGTTCGGGAAGGCATGTTCGGGAAGGCATGTTCGGGAAGGCATGTTCGGGAAGGCATATTCGGGAAGGCATGTTCGGGAAGGCATGTTCGGGAAGGCATGTTCGGGAAGGCATGTTCGAGAAGGCATGTTCAGGAAGGCATGTTCGGGAAGGCATGTTCGGAAAGACATGTTCGGGAAGGCATGTTCGGGAAGGCATGTTCGGGAAGGCATATTCGGGAAGGCATGTTCGGGAAGGCATGTTCGGAAAGACATGTTCGAGAAGGCATGTTCAGGAGGGCATGTTCGGGAAGGCATGTTCGGGAAGGCATGTTCAGGAGGGCATGTTCGGGAAGGCATGTTCGGGAAGGCATGTTCGGGAAGGCATGTTCTGGAAGGCATGTTCGGGAAGGCATGTTCAGGAAAGCATGTTCGGGAAGGCATTTTTGCCAAAAAACTCAGAGAACATTCCTAGAACATTACCAACATTTGAAATTAACCATGTTAGTAAACTGCTCTGTTGACTGACTGTTAGACTGCACTGTTGACTGACTGGTTAGACTGCTCTGTTGACTGACTGATTGGTACACTGCTTTGTTTACTGACTGGTTAGAAGACTGGTCTGTTGATTGACTGGATAGTAGACTGTTCTGTTGGCTGACTGGTTACAAAATTGGTCTGTTGACTGACTGGTTAGTAAACTGCACTGTTGACTGACTGGTTAGACTGCTCTGTTGACTGACTGGTTAGACTGCTCTGTTGACTGACTGTTAGACTGCACTGTTGACTGACTGGTTAGACTGCTCTGTTGACTGACTGTTAGACTGCACTGTTGACTGACTGGTTAGACTGCACTGTTGACTGACTGGTTGACAGTCTGTTTGTGGTCAAGAGGTGAACAAGTTTTTTGAACTGAAGTTGGTTCTGACCGGAGGGCGACCAGGTGCGGTCGTGTCCAGTCTGTGGGTCATGTTCAGCTGTTGCTTCGGCTTTAGAGGTCACCTTCAAGGTGAGAGACTGCTGACAATATGAATATTGACTTTGAACATTATATAGTGTTGATTTTTAAATGTTTTTTTTATGTTCATTTTGTCAACCGACACCAGAAGCGATCAGGACATGCAGGTTAAAATATCAAAATGAACTCTGAACCAATTATATTAATGAGGGGCAGGTCGAAAAGCATTAAACATTTGTCAATTTATCCATCTAGTTGCTGTTGCTGTTTTTTCTCAATGATCGGCTATGAAAAGCCAACTGACGTTTACTCCTGGGATGCTGATATGTTGCACCCTCGACAACTACTGTGAGTATTATTATGTGACCCTGCTGGTCATCTATGAACATTTGAACGTCTTGGCCATGTTCTGTTATAATCTCCACCCGGCACAGCCAGAAGAGGACTGGCCACCCCTCACAGCCTGGTTCCTCTCTAGGTTTGGTTATAGGGAGTTTTTCCGAGCCACAGGGCTTCTACACCTGCATTGCTTGCTGTTTGGGGTTTTAGGCTAGATTTCTGTACAGCACTTTGTGATTTTAGCTGATGTAAGAAGGGCTTTTTAAATAAATCATCATCTACCTGTTCACTACACCTGAACAATAGTGGGTCATCTACCTGTTCACTACACCTGAACCATGGGGGGTAACCTACCTGTTCACTACACCTGAACCATAGTGGGTCACCTACCTGTTCACTACACCTGAACCATGGTGGGTCACCTACCTGTTCACTACACCTGAACCATGGTGGGTCACCTACCTGTTCACTTCACCTGAACCATAATGGGTCACCTACCTGTTCACTACACCTGAACCATACCATGGTGGGTCACCTACCTGTTCACAACACCTGAACCATGGTGGGTCACCTACCTGTTCACTACACCTGGACCATGGTGGGTCACCTACCTCTTCACTACACCTGAACCATGGTGGGTCACCTAACTGTTCACTACACCTGAACCATGGTGGGTCACCTACCTGTTCACTACACCTGAACCATGGTGAGTCACCTACCTCTTCACTACACCTGAACCATGGTGGGTCACCTACCTCTTCACTACACCTGAACCATCGTGGGTCACCTACCTGTTCACTACACCTGAACCATGGTGGGTCACCTACCTGTTCACTATACCTGAACCATGGTGAGTCACCTACCTGTTCACAACACCTGAACCATGGTGGGTCACCTACCTGTTCACTACACTGGGACCATGGTGGGTCATCTACCTGTTCACTACACCTGAACCATGGTGAGTCACCTACCTGTTCACTACACCTGAACCATGGTGGGTCACCTACCTCTTCACTACACCTGAACCATCGTGGGTCACCTACCTGTTCACTACACCTGAACCATAGTGGGTCACCTACCTGTTCACTACACCTGAACCATGTTGGGTCACCTACGTGTTCACTACACCTGAACCATGGTGGGTCACCTATCTGTTCACTACACCTGAACCATGGTGGGTCACCTACCTGTTCACTACACCTGAACCATGGTGGGTCACCTACCTATTCACTACACCTGAACCATGGTGGGTCACCTATCTGTTCTCTACTGAACCGTGAACCATGAACCGTGGGTCATCACTACACCTGAACCATGGTGGGTCACCTACCTGTTCACTACACCTGAACCATGGTGGGTCACCTACCTGTTCACCACATCTGAACCATAGTGGGTCACCTACCTGTTCACTACACCTGAACCATGGTGGTCACCTACCTGTTCACAACACCTGAACCATGTTGGGTCACCTACCTGTTTCATGGTGGGTCACTACACCTGAACCATGGTGGGTCACCTACCTGTTCACTACACCTGAACCATGGTGGGTCACCTACCTGTTCTCATGGTGGGTCACACCTGAACCATGGTGGGTCACCTACCTGTTCACTTCACTCACACCTGAACCATGGTGAACCATGGGGTCACCTACCTGTTCACTACACCTGAACCATGTTGGGTCACCTACCTGTTCACTACACCTGAACCATGGTGGGAGTCACCTGTTCACTACACCTGAACCATGGTGGGGTTCACTACACCTGAACTATGGTGGGTCACCTACCTGTTCACCACACCTACCATGTGGGTCACCTACCTGTTACACCTGAACCATGTTGGGTCACCTACCTGTTCACTACACCTGAACCATGTTGGGTCACCTACCTGTTCACTACACCTGAACCATGGTGGGTCACCTACCTGTTCACTACACCTGAACCATGGTGGGTCACCTACCTGTTTCACTGCACCTGAACCATGGTGGGTCACCTACCTGTTCACTACATGAACCTGAACCATGGTGGGAGTCACCTACCTGTTCACTACACCTGAACCATGGTGGGTCACCTACCTGTTCACTACACCTGAACCATGGTGGGTCACCTACCTGTTCACTACACCTGAACCATGGTGGGTCACCTACCTGTTCACTACACCTGACCATGGTGAGTCATCTGAACCTGGGTTCACTGTTACACCTGGACCATGGTGGGTCACCTACCTGTTCACTACACCTGAACTATGGTGGGGGTCACCTACCTGTTCACTACACCTGAACTATGGTGGGTCACCTACCTGTTCACTACACCTGAACCATGGTGGGTCACCTACCTGTTCACTACACCTGAACTATGGTGGGTCACCTACCTGTTCACTCACACCTGTTCACTACACCATGGTGGGTCACCTACCTGTGGGTCACCTACCTGTTCACTACACCTGAACCATGGTGGGTCACCTACCTGTTCACTACACCTGAACTATGGTGGGTCATCTACCTGTTCACTACACCTGAACCATGGTGGGTCACCTACCTGTTCACTACACCTGAACTATGGTGGGTCACCTACCTGTTCACTACACCTGGACCATGGTGGGTCACCTACCTGTTCACTACACCTGAACTATGGTGGGTCACCTACCTGTTCACTACACCTGGACCATGGTGGGTCATCTACCTGTTCACTCCACCTGAACTATGGTGGGTCATCTACCTGTTCACTACACCTGGACCATGTTGGGTCACCTACCTGTTCACTCCACCTGAACTATGGTGGGTCATCTACGTGTTCACTACACCTGAACCATGTTGGGTCACCTACCTGTTCACTACACCTGAACCATGTTGGGTCACCTACCTGTTCACTACACCTGAACCATGTTGGGTCACCTACCTGTTCACTACACCTGAACCATGGTGGGTCATCTACCTGTTCACTACACCTGAACCATGGTGGGTCACCTACCTGTTCACTACACCTGAACCATGGTGGGTCATCTACCTGTTCACTACACCTGAACCATGGTGGGTCATCTACCTGTTCACTACACCTGAACCATGGTGGGTCACCTACCTGTTCACTACACCTGGACTATGGTGGGTCACCTACCTGTTCACTACACCTGAACCATGGTGACCTGTACACCACCTACCTGTTCACTACACCTGAACCATGGTGGGTCACCTACCTGTTCACTACACCTGAACCATGGTGGGTCACCTACCTGTTCACTACACCTGAACCATGGTGGGTCACCTACCTGTTCACTACACCTGAACCATGGTGGGTCACCTACCTGTTCACTACACCTGAACCATGGTGGGTCACCTATCTGTTCACTACACCTGAACTTATTTTCCACCATATTTTGCAAATAAATTCATTAAAAATCCTACAATGTGATTTTCTGGATTTTTTTTCTCGTTTTGTCTGTCATAGTTGAAGTGTACCTTTGATGAAAATTACTGGCCTTTCTCATCTTTTTAAGTGGAAGAACTTGCACAATTGGTGGCTGACTAAATACTTTTTTGCACCACTGTAGCTCTGGTTCATTCTACAGTCCACTTAGAAAATGGTCTCATTCTTCCTAATTTTTCAGAAAACAAGCCTGAAACAATGTCTAAAGACTGTTGACATCTAGTGGAAGCCATAGGAACTGCAATCTGGGTCCTAACTCAACACACACTGTGTAGGCATTCAATTGAAAACTACACACATCAAAAACATCCCACTTCCTGGATGGATTTTACTCAGGTTTTTGCCATTTCAGTTATGTTATACTCACAGACATTATTTTAACAGTTTTGGAAACTTTAGAGTGTTTTCTATCCAAATCTACCAATTATATATCCAAGCTTCTGGGCTTGAGTAACAGGCAGTTTACTTTGGGCACGCTTTTCATCCAGATGTCAAAATACTACCCCCAAGCCATAACAAGATAACTGATGAGAATTTCTTGTCGTTAAAATGGCCGGCACTTGATTATAAGGAATTCTAGCTCAGGTGTGCAGTAACAGGGTTGTTTGAGTAGTAGCATGCTGTAGTAGCATGCTGTAGCTTGTCAAAGACACATCATGGACTTTATTACCTTTTAGTCTGCTGTGCGTCCTTTGGCCAATTAACAATCATTATTTCATTTTCCAATGACGATGTGTGTCTTCTCTACAGCCCTGGATTAGAAGATGTGTGTCTTCTCTACAGCCCCGGATTAGACAATGTGTGTTTTCTCTACAGCCCTGGATTAGACAATGTGTTTCTTCTCTACATCCCTGGATTAGAAGATGTGTGTCTTCTCTACAGCCCCGGATTAGACGATGTATGTGTAGAGAACCGTAAAGACATTGTATGAAATAGACATAATATATATATATATTATGTCTATTTCATACAATGTCTTTACGGTATACATATAGACATAGGCCTAGATATACACTGAACCAAAATATAAAAGCCTAACCATATAAAGTGTTGGTCCCATGTTTCAAGTGCTGAAATAAAAGATCCCAGAAATGTTGTATACACACACAAACCTATTTCTCTCAAATGTTGCGTACAAAATTTGTTTACGTCCCTGTCAGTGAGAATTTCTAATTTGCCAAGATAATCCATCCACCTGGTGTCAGAGGAAGGCCCTAACAATTGCCAAATACTTCAGCCACCCTAGTCATAGACTGTTCTCTCTGCTACTGCACGGCAAGCGATAGCGGAGCGCCAAGTCTAGGTCCAAAAGGGTCCTTATTAACAGCTTCTACCCCCAAGCCATAAGACTGCTGAACAGCTAATCAAATGACTACCCAGACTATTTACATAGTCACTTTACCCCTACCCACATTAACATATTACCTCCATCACCTCAACTAACCTGTTCCCCCGCACATTGACTCGGTACTATACCACCAGTACATAGCCTTGTTATTTGGCCAGCAGCATACCACCCGGCATACCACCCTAAGCCAGCAGCATACCACCCTGCATACCACTGCTGGCTTGCTTCTGAAGCTAAGCAGGGTTGGTTCTGTTCAGTCGGGAGATGGGAGTGGTGTTGGAGGGCCAGTAGGAGGCACTCTTTCCTCTGGTCTAAAAAAAAAATATCCCAATTCCCCAGGGCAGTGATTGCCCTGTGTAGGGTGCTGTTTTTCAGATGGGATGTTAAACGGGTGTCCTGACTCTCTGAGGTCATTAAAGATCCCATGGCACTTATCGTAAGAGTAGGGGTGTTAACCCCGGTGTCCTGGCTAAATTCCCAATCTGGCCCTCAAACCATCAGTGTCACCTAATAATCCCCAGTTTACAATTGGCTCATTCATTCCCCTCCTCTCCCCTGTAACTATTCCCCAGGTTGTTGCTGCAAATGAGAACGTGTTCTCAGTCAACTTACCTGGTAAAATAACAGATAATAAAATAAAAATATTTTATTGTTGCTGTTTTATTATGCATTTTAGGTTATTTAGTAAACATTTTCTTAACTCTATTTTCTTAACCACGTTGTGTGTTAAGGGCTTGTAAGTAAGCATTTCACTGTGAGGTGTACTACACCTGTTGTATTCAGCATTTCACTGCGAGGTGTACTACACCTGTTGTATTCAGCATTTCACTGTGAGGTCTACTACACCTGTTGTATTCAGCATTTCACTGTGAGGTCTACTACACCTGTTGTATTCAGCATTTCACTGTGAGGTCTACTACACCTGTTGTATTCAGCATTTCACTGTGAGGTCTACTACACCTGTTGTATTCAGCATTTCACTGCGAGGTGTACTACACCTGTTGTATTCAGCATTTCACTGTGAGGTCTACTACACCTGTTGTATTCAGCATTTCACTGCGAGGTGTACTACACCTGTTGTATTCAGCATTTCACTGTGAGGTCTACTACACCTGTTGTATTCAGCATTTCACTGTGAGGTCTACTACACCTGTTGTATTCAGCATTTCACTGTGAGGTCTACTACACCTGTTGTATTCAGCATTGTATTCAGCATTTCACTGTGAGGTCTACTACACCTGTTGTATTCAGCATTTCACTGTGAGGTCTACTACACCTGTTGTATTCAGCATTTCACTGTAAGGTCTACCTACACCTGTTGTATTCAGCATTTCACTGTAACGTCTACTACACCTGTTGTATTCAGCATTTCACTGTAACGTCTACTACACCTGTTGAATTCAGCATTTCACTGTAAGGTCTACTACACCTGTGTATTGTACCTGTTGTATTCAGCATTTCACTGTAAGGTCTACTACACCTGTTGTATTCAGCATTTCACTGTTGTATTCAGCATTTCATTTCACTGTGTCTACTACACCTGTTGTATTCAGCATTTCACTGTGAGGTCTACTACACCTGTTGTATTCAGCATTTCACTGTGAGGTCTACTACACCTGTTGTATTCAGCATTTCACTGTGAGGTCTACTACACCTGTTGTATTCAGCATTTCACTGTGAGGTCTACTACACCTGTTGTATTCAGCATTTCACTGTAAGGTCTACTACACCTGTTGTATTCAGCATTTCACTGAACGTCTACTACACCTGTTGTATTCAGCATTTCACTGTAACGTCTACTACACCTGTTGAATTCAGCATTTCACTGTAAGGTCTACTACACCTGTTGTATTCAGCATTTCACTGTAAGGTCTACTACACCTGTTGTATTCAGCATTTCACTGTAAGGTCTACTACACCTGTTGTATTCAGGTCTACTACACCTGTTGTATTTTCACTGTGTCTACTACACCTGTTGTATTCAGCATTTCACTGTAAGGTCTACTCTACTACACCTGTTGTATTCAGCATTTCACTGTGAGGTCTACTACACCTGTTGTATTCAGCATTTCACTGTAAGGTCTACTACACCTGTTGTATTCAGCATTTCACTGTGTATTCAGCATTTCTACTACACCTGTTGTATTCAGCATTTCACTGTGAGGTCTACTACACCTGTTGTATTCAGCATTTCACTGTAAGGTCTACTACACCTGTGTATTCAGCATTTCACTGTAAGGTCTACTACACCTGTTGTATTCCGCTCATGTGACAAATATAATTAGATTTGATCAGTCCCAAATGTAAACGGGCAAGGCCAATAATTTATAGCATGTCAAATAAATAATATAAAGTGATCAAATTACTTGTTAGTCTAAACTTGAACTTGAATTAAAATGTTTGTCTGTCTCTACTCTGTCTGGGGCCCCATTTCATGCATTCACTGGAGGGCAGCAGATACCACAGTTTGTGGATTTTGTCCTCAAAGTGGATCCATCAACGTCGTCATTTCCCATTCATGTTCTTGCGGACATCAGGGGTGTATTCATTACGGAAACCGTTTACGAATCAGCAAGTCGGAATTTTCCTAATGTCCTAGTTCCAACTAGCATGTGAATGCGGCACGACTTGCTGCTCTGTGTTGTGTGAAAGGGAAGAGAACACAAGAGTTCTGTTTTTACCCCATCCAGTAGGTGGCGGCAATACACCGTTTCGGATGTAGTCCGCCAGATAAAAGCTTAAAAAAAGTAGAAGAAGAAGAGAAGACAAGCGGAGAGAGACAGAAACTTTCTTCTCAAAGAGAGCTGATCTTTTGAAGCTTTCGAGGGACGTCCAGAGGTCACCAGTGGATTATTTATTTACCTGGGAGAGAGCACATTATATTTAAAGGTTTTACCAGGGTGAATAGAAGCTTTTTGTTTTGCAGTTTTATTCGCTAACTGTACATGAACTGAGCGCAGCTTCCGGATGTAACTGTTTAGGGTTTGGGTCTTCTTCTCTCTGCAGGTTTTCGCCATTCTTCCTGTCTGTCCATGGTGGTTTGTAACAGCAATACGATCGATAATCCTCATGAAGTGTTTTCAGAAGAATGAAGACACCCGGGTAACAAGGTGAGCATTCATGCTGAATAAAAACTGTAGCCTTTGGCAGTCTGCAATATCCATCTTTCATGTCGCCTATTTGTTTAGTAAGTCTGGATGGAAATCAACCCTCCCAGTTTTTAGGGTTAGATTGCCCTCACCTCTCCTCCCTCACCTCTCCTCCACAAGCCACGGACCAGTTGACTGTTGCCATTGGCTGTGGTTCTGTTCAATTTGGTTGTCATTGGCTGCTGTGTTCCCCAACCAATACCTGCCCTGTGGGGTTGTATTTTTTTTTTTACATTTATGTTCCAACTCTTCTCTTCTGTCTAACCCTTTTCCTACTGTCTCCTCACTGAGAACTGTCTAACCCTTTTCCTACTGTCTCCTCTCCTCACTGAGAACTGTCTAACCCCTTTCCTACTGACTCCTCACTGAGAACTGTCGCCCCCTTTTCCTACTGACTCCTCACTGAGAACTGTCGTCCCCTTTTCCTACTGACTCCTCACTGAGAACTGTCGTCCCCTTTTCCTACTGACTCTCTCCTTACTGAGAACTGTCTAACCCCTTTTCCTACTGACTCCTTACTGAGAACTGTCTAACCCCTTTCCTACTGACTCCTCACTGAGAACTGTCTAACCCTTTTCCTACTGTCTCCTTTCCTACTGACTCCTCACTGAGAACTGTCTAACCCTTTCCTACTGTCTCTTCTTCTCACTGAGAACTGTCTAACCCCTTTCCTACTGTCTCTTCTTCTCACTGAGAACTGTCTAACCCCTTTCCTACTGTCTCTTCTTCTCACTGAGAACTGTCTAACCCCTTTCCTACTGTCTCTTCTCCTCACTGAGAACTGTCTAACCCCTTTCCTACTGACTCCTCACTGAGAACTGTCTAACCCCTTTCCTACTGACTCCTCACTGAGAACTGTCTAACCCTTTTCCTACTGTCTCTTCATTGAGAACTGTCTAACCCTTTTCCTACTGTCTCCTCTCCTCACTGAGAACTGTCTAACCCTTTTCCTACTGACTCCTCACTGAGAACTGTCGCCCCCTTTTCCTACTGTCTCCTTACTGAGAACAGTCGTCCCCTTTTCCTACTGACTCCTCACTGAGAACTGTCGTCCCCTTTTCCTACTGACTCCTCACTGAGAACTGTCGTCCCCTTTTCCTACTGTCTCCTCACTGAGAACTGTCGTCCCCTTTTCCTACTGACTCCTCACTGAGAACTGTCGTCCCCTTTTCCTACTGACTCCTCACTGAGAACTGTCGTCCCCTTTTCCTACTGACTCCTCACTGAGAACTGTCATCCCCTTTTCCTACTGTCTCCTCTCCTCACTGAGAACTGTCTAACCCTTTTCCTACTGTCTCCTCTCCTCACTGAGAACTGTCTAACCCCTTTCCTACTGACTCCTCACTGAGAACTGTCTAACCCTTTTCCTACTGTCTCCTCTCCTCACTGAGAACTGTCTAACCCCTTTCCTACTGACTCCTCTCCTCACTGAGAACTGTCTAACCCCTTTCCTACTGACTCCTCACTGAGAACTGTCTAACCCTTTTCCTACTGTCTCTTCATTGAGAACTGTCGTCCCCTTTTCCTACTGTCTCTTCACTGAGAACTGTCGCCCCCTTTTCCTACTGACTCCTCACTGAGAACTGTCTAACCCCTTTCCTACTGACTCCTCACTGAGAACTGTCTAACCCTTTTCCTACTGTCTCTTCATTGAGAACTGTCGTCCCCTTTTCCTACTGTCTCTTCATTGAGAACTGTCGTCCCCTTTTCCTACTGTCTCCTCTCCTCACTGAGAACTGTCGCCCCCTTTTCCTACTGACTCCTCACTGAGAACTGTCTAACCCCTTTCCTACTGACTCCTCACTGAGAACTGTCTAACCCCTTTCCTACTGTCTCCTTACTGAGGACTGTCTAACCCTTTTCCTACTGACTCCTCACTGAGAACTGTCTAACCCCTTTCCTACTGTCTCCTTACTGAGGACTGTCTAACCCTTTTCCTACTGACTCCTCACTGAGAACTGTCTAACCCTTTTCCTGCTGTGTCTCTGTAGGGACTGTGAGCCTGGCCTATACATGATTATACAGGACCAGTCCAAAGTTTGGACACACCTACTCATTCAAGGGTTTTTCTTTATTTTACTATTTTCTACATTGTAGAATAACAGTGAAGACATCAAACTATGGAATAACACATATGGAATCATGTGTTTAATTTTGGATTGGAGATATTTAATGTGAGTCTGGAAGGAGAGTTTACAGTCTAACCAGACTCCCTGGTGTCAGTGAGGAGGACAGACTAGCATTCTGAGTTGGGGTTCTCCAGACTCCCTGGTCTCAGTGAGGTGGTGTTCTCGAGACTCCCTGGTCTCGGTGAGGAGGTGTTCTCCAGACTCCCTGGTCTCGGTGAGGAGGTGTTCTCCAGACTCCCTGGTCTCGGTGAGGAGGTGTTCTCCAGACTCCCTGGTCTCGGTGAGGAGGTGTTCTCCAGACTCCCTGGTCTCGGTGAGGAGGTGTTCTCCAGACTCCCTGGTCTCGGTGAGGAGGTGTTCTCCAGACTCCCTGGTCTCGGTGAGGAGGTGTTCTCCAGACTCCCTGGTCTCGGTGAGGAGGTGTTCTCCAGACTCCTGGTCTCGGTGAGGTGGGGTTCTCCAGACTCCCTGGTCTCGGTGAGGTGGGGTTCTCCAGACTCCCTGGTCTCGGTGAGGTGGGGTTCTCCAGACTCCTGGTCTCGGTGAGGTGGGGTTCTCCAGACTCCTGGTCTCGGTGAGGTGGGGTTCTCCAGACTCCCTGGTCTCGGTGAGGTGGGGTTCTCCAGACTCCTGGTCTCGGTGAGGTGGGGTTCTCCAGACTCCCTGGTCTCGGTGAGGTGGGGTTCTCCAGACTCCCTGGTCTCGGTGAGGAGGGCAGACTAGCTCTAGGCTAGTTAATAGTTAGGACCTTGTCATCTTTTCTTGTTTAAACGAATGGCTGGACTTGACTCCATTGTCCCTTCCCTGAACAAAAATATAAACGCAACATGTAAAGTGTTGGTCCCATGTTTCATGATCTGAAGTAAAAGATCCCAGAAATGTTTCAAATGCTCAAAAAAGCTTATTTGTCTAACATTTTGTGAACAAATTTGTTTACATCCTCTGTTAGTGAGCATTTTTCCTTTACCAAATAATCCATCCACCTGACAGGTGTGGTATATCAAGAAGCTGATTAAAGAGCATGATCATTACACAGGTGCACCTTGTGTTGGGGACAATAAAAGGCTATTCTCAAATGTGCAGTTTTGTCACAGATGTCTTAAGTTTTGATGAAGTGTGCAATTGGCATGCTGACTGCAGGAATGGCCACCAGAGCTGTTGCCAGAGAATTGAATGCTCATTTCTCTACCATTAGCCGGCCCCAATGTCGTTTTAGAGAATTTGGCAGAACGTCCAACTGGCTTCACAACCACAGACCATGTGTATGGCGTCGTGTGGTTTGCTGATGTCAATGTTGTGAACAGTGTACCCCCATGGTGAGGTTATGGTATGGTCAGGCATAAGCTACAAACAACACAATCGCATTTTATCGATGACAATTTGAATGCACAGAGATACCATGACGAGATCTTGAGGTCCATTGTTGTGCCATTCATCCCCCACCATCACCTCATGTTTCAGCATAATAATGCAAGGCCCCATGTCACAAGGATCTGGGCACAATTCCTAGAAGCTGTAAATGTCCCAGTTCTGGCCTGCATACTCAGACAGGTCACTCATTGAGCATGTTTGGGATGCTCTGGAGCGACACATACGACAGTGTGTTCCAGTTCCTGCCAATATCCAGCAACTTCACACATCCATTGAAGAGGAGTGGAACAACATTCCACAATGAACAGCCTGATCAACTCTATGTAAGGAGATGTGTCACGCTGCACGAGGCAAATGGTGGTCACACCAGATACTGACTGTTTTCACGAGGTAAATGGTGATCACACCAGATACTGACTGGTTTTCATGGGGTAAATGGTGATCACACCAGATACTGACTGTTTTCACGAGGTAAATGGTGATCACACCAGATACTGACTGGTTTTCATGGGGTAAATGGTGATCACACCAGATACTGACTGGTTTTCATGGGGTAAATGGTGATCACACCAGATACTGACTGGTTTTCTGATCCATGCCAATGCCATTTTTTTAAAGGTGCATACCTGTATCGCCAGTCATGTAAAACCCATAGATTAGGGCATAATTAATGCATTTAAATCAACAGATTTTCTTAAGAACTGTAACTCAGTGAAATCTTAAATGTTTCATTGCTATTTTTGTTCAGTATATTTCCAGGGTCTTTGAATAGATTTAATCTTTCTAGAGACGCTGACACTAACTTAACACACTCATGGAAAAGTGCTGTTCTCCCCCTAGAAACTCTCCTTTAGCCTTGCTATGAACTCTCACCACAATCTCCCCGTGGCTTCTGCGTGAGTACCCATCTGATTCAGAGAAAGAGAGCGCTCTGAGGAGTTAGGATAGTCGTGAGCTGGAGTGTTTAGGCTTCTGTCTCCGTGGTAACAGTGTTTAGTTCTACTGCGTGTCCCCGGTACTGTAGCCTCTCCTCTGGTGACATCACCGGAGTCTGATCGTCCCTAGTGACCAGACACCACCCCCACGGTACTGGCATTGCGCTGAGACACCAAACAAAAGACATTGATTTCAAAGTTTAACAAACCACTCCATGCACAAGGACGACTTTTAACAATTTAAACATTTTACTAAAATACATTTTACTGGAATGCATTTACTTGAAGAACTGTGCAAATTCAAAGTTTGATAACAGAATTTCTGTCCATGTTTTCTAAAAACCCTGTTTAAATATTTGCTGCGAATTAAGATTAATTTAAAGATGTCTGCAGAAGTAATGGGGTGTCAGCTATGACACGACACCTTGACTCTAACTACAGTAAGAGAAGTGGATTTACACCTGGTAACGGAATGTCATCATGGGTCCCTGATCTGTAGCATAGCAACACATAATGATGGATATGAATGTCATCATGGGTCCCTGATCTGTAGCATAGCAACACATAATGATGGATATGAATGTCATCATGGGTCCCTGATCTGTAGCACAGCAACACATAATGATGGATATGAATGTCATCATGGGTCCCTGATCTGTAGCACAGCGACACATAATGATGGATATGAATGTCATCATGGGTCCCTGATCTGTAGCACAGCTACACATAATGATGGATATGAATGTCATCATGGGTCCCTGATCTGTAGCACAGCTACACATAATGATGGATATGAATGTCATCATGGGTCCCTGATCTGTAGCACACAGCAACACATAATGATGGATATGAATGTCATCATGGGTCCCTGATCTGTAGTACACAAAACATGACCACATTGGACCACATGGCCCCTAAACATGACCACATTTGGTTGGTCCGGACCAGACCAAATCTGATCCAATCATAGATGTTTAAGTTACACAAGCACAGCACAGCAGAGTTCAGCACAGCACAGCAGAGTTCAGCACAGCACAGCAGAGTTCAGCACAGCACAGCAGAGTTCAGCACAGCACAGCAGAGTTCAGCACAGCACAGCAGAGTTCAGCACAGCACAGCAGAGTTCAGCACAGCACAGCAGAGTTCAGCACAGCACAGCAGAGTTCAGCACAGCACAGCAGAGTTCAGCACAGCACAGCAGAGTTCAGCACAGCACAGCAGAGTTCAGCACAGCACAGCAGAGTTCAGCACAGCACAGCAGAGTTCAGCACAGCACAGCAGAGTTCAGCACAGCACAGCAGAGTTCAGCACAGCACAACAGAGTTCAGCACAGCACAGCAGAGTACAGCACAACAGAGTTCAGCACAGCACAACAGAGTTCAGCACAGCACAGCAGAGTACAGCACAGCAGAGTTCAGCACAGCAGAGTACAGCCACTGTTGCCAACTATTTTTCAAGGAAAGCAGCAGCTGGTAGCTCCATTTGTCTCTAGATGACGGCATGACGTAATAGTGGTGTCACAATTTGCGCTTGGAAATCATTTCTGATTATGCATTCCCTCAGTCCAAAGCCAAACCTAATAGAATGTTGGAGGGAAAAGGAACAGATTTTAAATAATTAAACGCTACAGCAAACAACAGGAAGGTAGATAACTTTCTTTAGAAAAGGCTGTTTTACTTTTTAAAAAAAAGGTTTGTCTTTTGGAGAGCTGTGGAGTCATTTAACCACAAGGAACCCATTTTTCTATAAATTAATTTCACTGCAGCAGCAGAGACTAGAGCCACAGACTATCCGTTATATTGGCCAGATACTCCACTGGCCGCTCTAACGATGAAAATAAAAAGCTTCAGAAATGTAATGCAGATACAAGTGTGACAACAGGCACAACTCAGATATGAAGTGTTTTTTTTGTTTTTGTTTACCAGTACACTGGTAACAACCTAATAATTTACAAAACTTCTTCGCTCAAATAAGCCACAAGTAGAAAATAAGCCATTACATTTTTGTTAACCAAATTCAACACTCTCACATTGACCTGTATAGAAAACCCCTCTCTTACACGGAACCCAAACCGGCTGCACGCGTGCTCATCATGCATACGACTCAATGCATACGACTCATGCATACGCCTCAAGTGGCGCTTGAGGCGTCACTACAGACCCGCGGTCGATCTCCGGCTGTGTCACAACCGGTGGTGACCGGAGGTCCGATAGGGTGGCGCACAATTGGCCCAGCGTCGTCTGGCTTTGGGGAGTTTTGCCGTAGGGGGGTTTCCTTGGGTCATCGTGCTCTAGCGACTCCTTGTGGCAGGTCGTGCGCCTGCAGGTTGAACCCCGGTTGTCAGTTGAACAGTGTTTCCTTCTGACACATTGGTGCGGCTGGCTTCCGGGTTAAGCTGGCGGGTGTTAAGAAGCGCGGTTAAGAGGGTCATGTTTAGGAGGATGCATGACTCGACCTTCGCCTCTCCCGAGCTCGTTGGGGAGTAGCAGCGATGAGACCGTATAAGCCGCTGCAGTCAATTCAAGAAGTGATTTGAATTTAAACTTCATAAATGGACTTTTCAGTTTATTGAAAAGTCATATAGAAAAAATATGGCGCTTTTTTTTCAAATATTTATTTTTTGAGTTTCTGTTAACCTTCCTGAAATGACTCTAGGATGAAGATCACTTGTCCTAAGCTGGGTATTTTTCCATGGGGAAGCTTTCAAAAATAAACCGAATCATGAGACTGTGCCGTTCCTAACTAGCATCTCTTATCACTGGAATTTACCCAAGTCCTGCTCTGCATGGCTTAATATGGGAGGAAAAACACAATGAATGTGTTTGTGATAACATGTCACCAACATCCTAGTGTAATGGAAAGAACAGCTCTAATATATAGATGGCCTGTTAGCTTCATCTCAGGGGGAGATGTTTCTACTGAGCCAGAGAGATGTTTCTACTGAGCCAGAGAGATGTTTCTACTGAGCCAGAGAGATGTTTCTACTGAGCCAGAGAGATGTTTCTACTCAGCCAGAGAGATGTTTCTACTCAGCCAGAGAGATGTTTCTACTCAGCCAGAGAGATGTTTCTACTCAGCCAGAGAGATGTTTCTACTCAGCCAGAGAGATGTTGGTAACTAATAAATTGGTAGTAGGTCTCCGGTCTGTAATACACTGGTAGTAGGTCTCCGGTCTGTAATACACTGGTAGTAGGTCTCCGGTCTGTAATACACTGGTAGTAGGTCTCCGGTCTGTAATACACTGGTAGTAGGTCTCCGGTCTGTAATACACTGGTAGTAGGTCTCCGGTCTGTAATACACTGGTAGTAGGTCTCCGGTTTTTTCAATGATGTCATCTGTATGTAATGTCTTCATCGCAAAACTCTCTGGCATCACTACTGGCACTCCCAACACAGGCCTGGTTTTATTGGTTAGCGTCAACTCTCGCGCTCTCTCTCTCTCTGTCGCTCTCTGGTCTGTTTGTTAGATGTGTGTTTGTGTGTTGCAGGCTGCCTTATTGGAGAATGGAAATCGAGTGTTCTGGAGTTGTGACAAACATGTTAACTTTTATAATCAGAATAGATATGTGTTGTCTTGGCTCTGGAGGAGAGGAGGGTAGAGTGGAGGAGAGGTGTTTTCTTGGTTCTGAAGGAGAGGAGAGAGGGAAGGAGAGATGTTTTCTTGGTTCTGGAGGAGGGGAGAGGTGTGTTGTCTTGGCTCTGGGGTGGGAGAGGAGAGATTTTTCTTGGCTCTGGGGGAGGGAGAGGAGAGAGTGGAGGATAGGTTATCTTGGTTCCTGAGGAGGGGAGGAGAGATGTTTTCTTGTGGCTCCTTCTGAGAATAATTATGTAAACATGATGTCATGGTGTTCAGAGCTGGTGGGGGATGCAGTTAAAGAGAACTAACTTGTTCTTTCTTTGTCGCTCTCTCAATCTATCTCATCTCTCTCTGCCTTTTGTCTTGCTTTCTCTCTCTGTGCGTCTCTCTCTCTCTCTGTGCGTCTCTCTCTCTCTCTCTCTCTGTGTCATCTCTCTCTCTCTCTGTGCGTCTCTCTCTCTCTGTGCGTCTCTCTCTCTCTCTGTGCGTCTCTCTCTCTCTCTGCGTCTCTCTCTCTCTCTGTGCGTCTCTCTCTCTCTCTCTCTGTGCGTCTCTCTCTCTCTCTCTCTCTGTGCCTCTCTCTCTCTGTGCTCTCTCTCTGTCTCTCTCTGTGTCTCTCTCTCTGTGCCTCTCTCTCTGTGCCTCTCTCAGCCTCTCTCTCTCTCTCTGTGCCTCTCTCTCTCTGCCTCTCTCTCTCTGTGCCTCTCTCTCTCTGTGCCTCTCTCTCTGTGCCTCTCTCTCTCTGTGCCTCTCTCTCTCTGTGCCTCTCTCTCTGTGCCTCTCTCTCTCTGTGCCTCTCTCTCTCTGTGCTCTCTCTCTCTCTGTGTGCTCTCTCTCTCTCTGTGCCTCTCTCTCTCTGTGCCTCTCTCTCTCTGTGCCTCTCTCTCTCTCTGTGCCTCTCTCTCTCTGTGCCTCTCTCTCTCTGTGCCTCTCTCTCTCTCTGTGCCTCTCTCTCTCTGTGCCTCTCTCTCTCTCTGTGCCTCTCTCTCTCTCTGTGTCTCTCTCTCTGTGCCCTCTCTCTCTCTCTGTGCCTCTCTCTCTCTGTGCCCCTCTCTCTCTCTGTGCCCCTCTCTCTCTCTGTGCCTCTCTCTCTCTGTGTGCTCTCTCTCTCTGCCCCCTCTCTCTCTGCCTCTCTCTCTCTCTGTGCCTCTCTCTCTGTGCCTCTCTCTCTCTCTGTGCCCTCTCTCTCTCTCTGTGCCCTCTCTCTCTCTCTGTGCCCTCTCTCTCTCTCTGTGCCTCTCTCTCTCTCTCTGTGCCTCTCTCTCTCTCTGCCTCTCTCTCCTCTCTCTCTCTGTGCCTCTCTCTCTCTCTGTGCCTCTCTCTCTCTCTGTGCCTCTCTCTCTCTCTGTGCCTCTCTCTCTCTCTGTGCCTCTCTCTCTCTGTGCCCTCCTCTCTCTGTCTCTCTCTCTGTGCCTCCTCTCTGTGCCTCTCTCTCTCTCTGTGCCTCTCTCTCTCTCTGTGCCTCTCTCTCTCTCTGTGCCTCTCTCTCTCTGTGCCTCTCTCTCTCTGATGGCCTCTCTCTCTCTCTGTGCCTCTCTCTCTCTCTCTGTCTCTCTCTGCCTCTCTCTCTCTCTGTGCCTCTCTCTCTCTGTCTCTCTCTCTTCTCTCTCTGTCCTCTGGCTCTCTGTGACCTCTCTCTCTCTCTCTCTCTGTGCCTCTCTCTCTCTCTGTCTCTCTCTGTCTCTCTCTCTGTCTCTCTCTCTGTCTCTCTCTCTCTCTGTGTCTCCTCTGTGTCTAACTATCTCTCTCTCTGTGTCTCTCTGTGCAAGTTCTCTCTCTGTCTCTCTCTGTGTCACTCTCAACTCTCTCTCTGTCTCTCTCTCTCTCTCTGTGCCTCTCTCTCTCTCTGTGCGTCTCTCTCTCTCTCTGTGTGCCTCTCTCTGTGTCTCTCTCTCTGTGTCTCTCTCTCTGTGTGTCTCTCTCTGTGTCTCTCTCTCTCTCTCTATGTGCCTCTGTCTCTCTCTCTCTCTCTCACTCTCTCTATGTGCCTCTGTCTCTCTGTGTGTGTGTCTGCCTCTGTCTGCCTCTCCTCTGTTCTGCTCTGATGAGAGGAGTGGGGAAATACCCTGAGAGACAGATAAAGAAATGTTTATTTAATGAGTGATGTAAGAGAGCTGAAAGAACGTGTGTGTGTGTTGGTCACCGTGCGCATGCGTGCGCCCATGCATTTGTGTATGTGAGCGTGAGGGACGTGTGTGTGAAACCTTTTTATTCCCCCTCGATCAATCCCATGTGAATCTATTCACTTTTTACTTTACTTTCTCAGTCCTATTAGAGGCTCTCATGTCCCGTAACAAAACCACTTTCTTCAAATGACAACTCATTCCAAGTGGTGATGTCATCCCTGGCTGTCGGAGTGCAGCGCGGAAGGAAGCAGCGTACGTCAGTGTGTGAGGTAGTGGTGGTTGTGAGTAGCCAGAGTTCTAACCACACCCCTAATGATTCCATTACGTTCTCCAGCTCTCCTTCCAGGAAGTGAAGCCCACGCTGATACAGATTAGCGTCACATCTGGGCGATTCCACACCAGCTGGAGATGGAAATATTTTTGGTATCTCAGATTGTTCTGGCAGTTCTCTCACAAACTTAATTGGGAGTAAAGGATGTTTGAAATGCCTTTTACATTTGTATCACAAACCATTTAAATCCTGATGAAAGTGGCCATTATAGACCCTTCTAGACTTCTAGATATGGACTGTACTATGCTTCCTGTCAGACCCTATGATCTGGTAACTATATATAAATAATGCAGATTACATCAGTGTCATTATACCTCATGATCTGTTAACTATATACAGTGGGGCAAAAAAGTATTTAGTCAGCCACCAATTGTGCAAGTTCTCCCACTTAAAAGATGACAGAGGCCTGTAATTTTCATCATAGGTACACTTCAACTATGACAGACAAAATGAGAAAAAAAATCCAGAAAATCACATTGTAGGATTTTTAATGAATTTATTTGCAAATTATGGTGGAAAATAAGTATTTGGTCAATATAGTATAGTATCCATATATGTATGGACTGTACTATATATATGGACTGTACTATATGTCTGTACTATAGGAGGGGGAGGCATGTCTGGTAAGGAGGAGGAGGAGGGGCATGTCTGGTAAGGAGGAGAGGGGGGTCATGTCTGGTAAGGAGGAGAGGGGGGTCATGTCTGGTAAGGAGGGAGGAGGGGGGTCATGTCTGGTAGGAGGAGGGGGATGTCTGGTAAGGAGGGAGGGGGGTCATGTCTGGTAAGGGGGGAGTCTGGTAAGGAGGGGGGTCATGTCTGGTAAGGAGGAGGAGAGGAGGAGGGGGGTCATGTCTGGTAAGGAGGAGAGGAGAGGGGGGGTCATGTCTGGTAAGGAGGGAGAGGGGGTCATGTCTGGTAAGGAGGGAGAGGGGGGGGTCATGTCTGGTAAGGAGGAGAGGAGGGGGGTCATGTCTGGTAGGAGGAGGAGAGGGGGGGGTCATGTCTGGTGAGGAGGAGGAGGAGGGGGGTCATGTCTGGGAGGAGGAGGAGGGGGGGTCATGTCTGGTAAGGAGGAGGAGGGGGGGTCATGTCTGGTAAGGAGGAGGGGGAGGAGGAGGAGGGGGGTCATGTCTGGTAGGAGGAGGAGGAGGAGGAGGAGGGGGGGTCATGTCTGGTAAGGAGGAGGAGGAGGGGGGGTCATGTCTGGTAAGGAGGAGGAGGAGGGGGGGGTCATGTCTGGTAAGGAGGAGGAGGAGGGGGGTCATGTCTGGTAGGAGGAGGAGGAGGGGGGGTCATGTCTGGTAAGGAGGAGGAGGAGGGGGGGTCATGTCTGGTAAGGGAGGGGTCATGTCTGGTAAGGAGGAGGGGGTCATGTCTGGTAGGAGGAGGAGGAGAGGGGGGTCATGTCTGGTAAGGGAGGAGGAGAGGGGGTCATGTCTGGTAAGGAGGGAGGAGGATGTCTGGTGAGGAGGAGGAGGGGGGTCATGTCTGGTAAGGAGGAGGAGGAGGGGGGGGGGGGTCATGTCTGGTAAGGAGGAGGAGGAGGGGGGTCATGTCTGGTGGGAGGAGGAGGAGGGGGGTCATGTCTGGTAAGGAGGAGGAGGAGGGGGGTCATGTCTGTAAGGAGGAGGAGGAGGAGGGGGTCATGTCTGGTAAGGAGGAGGAGGAGGGGGGGTCATGTCTGGTGAGGAGGAGGAGGAGGAGGGGGGTCATGTCTGGTAAGGAGGAGGAGGGGGTCAGGTAAGGAGGAGGGGGGAGGAGGGAGGGGGTCATGTCTGGTAAGGAGGAGGAGGAGGAGGGGGGGGTCATGTCTGGTAAGGAGGAGGAGGAGGAGGGGGGTCATGTCTGGTAGGAGGAGGAGGAGGAGGGGGGGGTCATGTCTGGTAATGAGGAGGAGGAGGGGGGGGGTCATGTCTGGTAAAGGAGGAGGAGGAGGAGGAGGGGGGTCATGTCTGGTAGGAGGAGGAGGAGGGGGGTCATGTCTGGTAGGAGGAGGGGGGTCATGTCTGGTGAGGAGGGGGGTCATGTCTGGTAAGGAGGAGGAGGAGAGGGGGGTCATGTCTGGTAGGGAGGAGGAGGAGGAGGTCTGGGAGGAGGAGGAGGGGGGGTCATGTCTGGTAGGAGGAGGAGAGGAGGGGGGTCATGTCTGGTAAGGAGGAGGAGGAGGGGGGGGTCATGTCTGGTAAGGAGGAGGAGGAGGGGGGGTCATGTCTGGTGAGGAGGAGGAGGAGGGGGGTCATGTCTTGTGAGGAGGAGGAGGAGGGGGGGTCATGTCTTGTGAGGAGGAGGAGGGGGGGGTCATGTCTGGTGAGGAGGAGGAGGAGGAGGAGGAGGGGGGGTCATGTCTGGTGAGGAGGAGGAGGAGGGGGGTCATGTCTGGTAAGGAGGGAGGAAGAGGAGGAGGGGGTCATGTCTGGTAAGGAGGAGGAGGAGGAGGAGGAGGGGGGTCATGTCTGGTAAGGAGGAGGAGGAGGGGGGGTCATGTCTGGTAAGGAGGAGGAGGAGGGGGGGGTCATGTCTGGTAGGAGGAGGAGGAGGAGGAGGAGGAGGGGGGTCATGTCTGGTAAGGAGGAGGAGGAGAGGGGGGTCATGTCTGGTAGGAGGAGGAGGGGAGGGGGTCATGTCTGGTAAGGAGGAGGAGGAGGGGGAGGAGGGGGGGTCATGTCTGGAGGAAGGAGGAGGAGGAGGGGGGGTCATGTCTGGTAGGAGGAGGAGGAGGAGGAGGGGGGGGTCATGTCTGGTAAGGAGGAGGAGGAGGGGGGGGGTCATGTCTGGTGAGGAGGAGGAGGAGGGGGGAGGTGAGGAGGAGGAGGGGGGTCATGTCTGGAGGAGGAGGAGGAGGAGGAGGAGGGGGGTCATGTCTGGTGAGGAGGAGGAGGAGGGGGGGTCATGTCTGGTAAGGAGGAGGAGGAGGAGGAGAGGAGGGGGTCATGTCTGGTGAGGAGGAGGAGGAGGAGGAGGAGGGGGGGTCATGTCTGGTAGGGAGGAGGAGGAGGAGGGGGTCATGTCTGGTGAGGAGGGGGGTCATGTCTGGGAGGAGGAGGAGGAGGAGGAGGAGGAGGAGGGGGGTCATGTCTGGTAAGGAGGAGGAGGAGGAGGAGGAGGGGGTCATGTCTGGTAAGGAGGAGGGGGTCATGAGGAGGAGGGGGTCATGTCTGGTAAGGAGGAGGAGGAGGAGGAGGAGGGGGGGGTCATGTCTGGTAAGGAGGAGGAGGAGGGGGGTCATGTCTGGTAGGAGGAGGAGGAGGAGGGGGGGTCATGTCTGGTAAGGAGGGGGGGAGGAGGAGGAGGAGGAGGGGGGGGTCATGTCTGGTAAGGAGGAGGAGGAGGAGGGGGTCATGTCTGGTAGGGAGGAGGAGGGGGGGGTCATGTCTGGTAGGAGGAGGAGGAGGGGGGGAGGAGGAGGAGGAGGGGGGGTCATGTCTGGTAGGAGGAGGAGGAGGAGGGGGGGGGTCATGTCTGGTAAGGAGGAGGAGGAGGGGGAGGGGGGGTCATGTCTGGTAAGGAGGAGGAGGAGGGGGGGTCATGTCTGGTAGGAGGAGGAGGAGGAGGAGGAGGAGGGGGTCAGGAGGAGGAGGAGGGGGGGTCATGTCTGGTAGGAGGAGGAGGAGGGGGGGTCATGTCTGGTAAGGAGGAGGAGGAGGGGGGGTCATGTCTGGTAGGAGGAGGATGTCTGGGAGGGGGGGGTCATGTCTGGTAGGAGGAGGAGGAGGGTCATGTCTGGTAAGGAGGAAGAGGAGGGGGGTCATGTCTGGTAAGGAGGAGGAGGAGGGGGTCATGTCTGGTAGGAGGAGGAGGAGGAGGAGGAGGGGGGTCATGTCTGGTAAGGAGGGAGGAGGAGGAGGGGGGTCATGTCTGGTAGGAGGAGGAGGGGGGGGAGGAGGGAGGAGGAGGGGGGTCATGTCTGGTAGGGAGGAGGAGGAGGAGGGGGGTCATGTCTGGTAGGGAGGAGGAGGAGGAGGAGGGGGTCATGTCTGGTAGGAGGAGGAGGAGGGGGAGGAGGGGGTCATGTCTGGTAAGGAGGAGGAGGAGGGGGGGGGTCATGTCTGGTAAGGAGGAGGGAGGGGGAGGAGGAGGAGGAGGAGGGGGTCATGTCTGGTGAGGAGGGGGAGGAGGAGGAGGGGGTCATGTCTGGAGGAGGGGGTCATGTCTGGTAAGGGGGGGGGGTCATGTCTGGTAGGAGGAGGAGGAGGAGGGGGGGGTCATGTCTGGTAGGAGGAGGAGGAGGAGGGGGGGTCATGTCTGGTAAGGAGGAGGAGGAGGAGGAGGAGGGGGGGTCATGTCTGGTAAGGAGGAGGAGGAGGAGGAGGGGGGGTCATGTCTGTAAGGAGGAAGGAGGAGGAGGGGGGTCATGTCTGGTAAGGAGGAGGAGGAGGAGGGGGGGTCATGTCTGGTAGGAGGAGGAGGAGGAGGGGGGGGGTCATGTCTGGTAAGGAGGAGGAGGGGGGGTCATGTCTGGTAAGGAGGAGGAGGGGGTCAGGAGGAGGAGGAGGAGGGGGAGGGGGGGGTCATGTCTGGTAAGGAGGAGGAGGAGGAGGGGGGGTCATGTCTGGTAGGGGGATGTCTGGTAAGGAGGAGGAGGGGGGTCATGTCTGGTAGGAGGAGGGGAGGAGGAGGAGGAGGGGGTCATGTCTGGTAGGAGGAGGAGGAGGGGGTCATGTCTGGTAAGGAGGAGGGAGGAGGGGGGGGTCATGTCTGGTAGAGGAGGAGAGGGGGGGTCAGGAGGAGGAGGAGGAGGAGGGGGTCATGTCTGGTAAGGAGGAGGAGGAGGGGGTCATGGAGGAGGAGGAGGAGGGTCATGTCTGGTAGGAGGAGGAGGAGGAGGAGGGGGGTCATGTCTGGTAAGGAGGAGGAGGAGGAGGAGGGGGGTCATGTCTGGTAGGGAGGAGGAGGGGAGGGGGGGGGGTCATGTCTGGTAAGGAGGAGGAGGAGGAGGGGGGGTCATGTCTGGTAGGAGGAGGAGGAGGAGGGGGGGTCATGTCTGGAGGAGGAGGAGGTCATGTCTGGAGGAGGAGGAGGAGGGGGGGTCATGTCTGGTAAAGGAGGAGGAGGAGGATGTCTGGAGGAGGAGGGGGGGGGTCATGTCTGGTAAGGAGGAGGAGGATGTCTGGTGAGGAGGGGGGGGGGGTCATGTCTGGGAGGAGGAGGGGGGTCATGGGGGGGTCATGTCTGAGGAGGAGGAAGGAGGAGGAGGAGGAGGGGGGTCATGTCTGGTGAGGGGGGGTCATGTCTGGGGTCAAGGAGGAGGAGGAGGAGGGGGGGGTCATGTCTGGTAAGGAGGAGGAGGAGGAGGGGGGGGTCATGTCTGTAAGGAGGAGGAGGAGGAGGAGGAGGAGGGGGGTCATGTCTGGTAAGGAGGAGGAGGAGGAGGAGGGGAGGGGGGGTCATGTCTGGTAAGGAGGAGGAGGAGGGAGGTCTGGTGAGGGGGGTCATGTCTGGTAGGAGGAGGAGGAGGAGGAGGGGGTCATGTCTAAGGAGGAGGAGGGGGGAGGAGGAGGGGGTCATGTCTGGTAAGGAGGAGGAGGAGGAGGGGGTCATGTCTGGTAGGAGGAGGAGGAGGAGGAGGAGGGGGGGTCATGTCTGGTAAGGAGGAGGAGGAGGAGGGGGGGGTCATGTCTGGTAGGAGGAGGAGGAGGAGGAGGAGGAGGGGGGTCATGTCTGGTGAGGAGGAGGAGGAGGAGGGGGTCATGTCTGGTAAGGAGGAGGAGGGGGAGGAGGAGGAGGAGGAGGGGGGTCATGTCTGGTAAGGAGGAGGAGGAGGGGGAGGAGGAGGAGAGGGGGGTCATGTCTGGTAAGGAGGAGGAGGAGGGGGGGGGGTCATGTCTGGTGAGGAGGAGGAGGAGGGGGGGGTCATGTCTGGTAAGGAGGAGGAGGAGGGGGGGGGGTCATGTCTGGTAAGGAGGAGGAGGAGGGGGTCATGTCTGGTAAGGAGGAGGAGAGGGGGGGGGTCATGTCTGGTAAGGAGGAGGATGTCTGGTAAGGAGGAGGAGGAGGGGGTCATGTCTGGTAAGGAGGAGGAGGAGGAGGAGGAGGAGGGGGGTCATGTCTGGTAGGGATGGAGGAGGGGGGGGTCATGTCTGGTAGGGAGGAGGAGGAGGGGGTCATGTCTGGTAGGGGGAGGATGTCTGGAGGAGGAGGAGGGGGATGTCTGGTGAGGAGGAGGATGGAGGAGGGGGTCATGTCTGGTGAGGAGGAGGAGGAGGGTCATGTCTGGTAGGGATGGATGTGCCTGACGACTAGTAACACAGTGTAGAGCTGTAGAACATCGATAGAGGACATGAGATGAGCATCCTATTGATAAAGACCCTTGTATTGTAATGTGGTCCATGTACTTTACACCTGTGGGTTTGTCCTTTTCTCTCAGGGTGAAGACTTTACCCAACCGGAGGAGTTGAGCTCGGAGCCTACCAGACCGGAGGAGTTGAGCTCGGAGCCGACCAGACCGGGAGGAGTTGAGCTCGGAGCCGACCAGACCGGAGGAGTTGAGGAGGAGCCGACCAGACCGGAGGAGTTGAGCATGTCTGGAGGGAGGACCGGGAGGAGTTGAGAGGAGCCGTCAGACCGGAGGAGTTGAGCTCGGAGCCGACCAGACTGGGGAGGAGTTGAGCTCGGAGCCGACCAGACCGGAGGAGTTGAGCATGTCTGGAGCCGGGAGACCGGGAGGAGTTGAGCTAGGAGCCGACCAGACCGGAGGAGTTGAGCTCGGAGCCGACCAGACCGGAGGAGTTGAGATGAGCCCACCAGACCGGAGGAGTTGAGTTTTCGGAGCCCACCAGACCGGAGGAGTCTGAGCTCGGAGCCCACCAGACCGGAGGAGTTGAGCTCGGAGCCCACCAGACCGGAGGAGTTGAGCTCGGAGCCCACCAGACCGGAGGAGTTGAGCTCGGAGCCCACCAGACCGGAGGAGTTGAGCTCGGAGCCCACCAGACCGGAGGAGGAGGAGTTGAGCTCGGAGCCCACCAGACCGGAGGAGTTGAGCTCGGAGCCCACCAGACCGGAGGAGTTGAGCTCGGAGCCCACCAGACCGGAGGAGTTGAGCTCGAGCCCACCAGACCGGAGGAGTTGAGCTCGGAGCCCACCAGACCGGGAGGAGTTGAGCTCGGAGCCCACCAGACCGGAGGAGTTGAGCTCGGAGCCCACCAGACCGGAGGAGTTGAGCTCGGAGCCCACCAGACCGGAGGAGTTGAGCTCGGAGCCCACCAGACCGGAGGAGTTGAGCTCGGAGCCCACCAGACCGGAGGAGTTGAGCTCGGAGCCCACCAGACCGGAGGAGTTGAGCTCGGAGCCCACCAGACCGGAGGAGTTGAGCTCGAAATTCAACAAGATCACTTCCGGATGATGACAGTAAACATGGGTGAGTAGCATGACAACAACATGTCCTACAACACACACACACACATGGGTGAGTAGCATGACAACAACATGTCCTACAACACACACACACACACACATGGGTGAGTAGCATGACAACAACATGTCCTACAACACACACACACACACACACATGGGTGAGTAGCATGACAACAACATGTCCTACACACACACACACACACACACATGGGTGAGTAGCATGACAACAACATGTCCTACAACACACACACACACACACACATGGGTGAGTAGCATGACAACAACATGTCCTACAACACACACACACACACACACATGGGTGAGTAGCATGACAACAACATGTCCTACAACACACACACACACACACACATGGGTGAGTAGCATGACAACAACATGTCCTACAACACACACACACACACACACACACATGGGTGAGTAGCATGACAACAACATGTCCTACACACACACACACACATGGGTGAGTAGCATGACAACAACATGTCCTACACACACACACACACACACATGGGTGAGTAGCATGACAACAACATGTCCTACAACACACACACACACACACACACGGGTGAGTAGCATGACAACAACATGTCCTACAACACACACACACACACACACTCAGCCTGTTTCCCATGTTATCCCATGCAGCAGAACACGCACTCAACACAAACACGTCTGTGCTTCACGGTTGGGATGGTGTTCTTCGGCTTGCAAGCCTCCCCCTTTTTCATAAACATAACGATGATCATTATGGCCAAACAGTTCTATTTTTGTTTGATCAGACCAGAGGACATTTCTCCAAAAAGTATGATCTTTGTCCCCATGTGCAGTTGCAAACCGTAGTCTGGCTTTTTATGGCGGTTTTGGAGCAGTGGCTTCTTCCTTGCGGAGCGGCCTTTCAGGTTATGTTGATATAGGACTCGTTTTACTGTGGATATAGATACTTTTCTACCTGAGTTTGAAGGTAGGCCTTGAAATACATCCACAGGTACTCCTCCAATTGATTCAAATGATGTCAATTAGCCTATCAGAAGCTTCTAAAGCCATGACATCATTTTCTGGAATTTCCCAAGCTGTTTAAAGGCACAGTCAACTTAGTGTATGTAAACTTCTGACCCACTGGAATTGTGATACAGTGAAATAATCTGTCTGTAAACAATTGTTGGGAAAATGACATGTGTCATGCACAAAGTAGATGTCCTAACTGACTTATCCAAAACCATAGTTTGTTAACAAGACACTTGTGGAGTGGTTGAAAAACGAGTTTTAATGACTCCAACCTAAGTGTATGTAAACTTCTGACTTCAACTGTATGTATGTAGGACATCTCTATAACATGTCTGTCTATTTGTTCCCTAATTGATGTGACTCTGTAGTAGAGCGTTGTTTGTAACATTTCTCTGTCTCTCTGTGTTCCTCTAGATGACGAGGAGGCGCTGAACTCCATCATGAAGGACCTGGCAGCTCTGGGTCGGTGCTACGCCCAGCAACACGACAGCAGCAGCCACAAACCCAAGCCCAGGACCTTGCTGTACAAACAGGTACATATCTTACGCCCCTACCTTAGGCCCTACCCTAGACCTTGCCTTAGGCCCTACCCTAGACCCTGCCTTAGGCCCTACCCTAGACCCTGCCTTAGGCCCTACCTTAGGCCCCACCCTAGACCCTGCCTTAGGCCCCCACCCTGCCTTAGACCCTGACCCTGCCTTAGGCCCCACCCTAGACCCTGCCTTAGGCCCCACCCTAGACCCTGCCTTAGGCCCCACCCTAGACCCTACCTTAGGCCCCACCCTAGACCCTGCCTTAGGCCTTACCCTAGACCCTGCCTTAGGCCTTACCCTAGACCCTGCCTGCCTTAGGCCCCCACCCTAGGCCTTGCCCCCCCTAGACCTTAGGCCCCACCCTAGACCCTGCCTTAGGCCCCACCCTAGACCCTGCCTTAGGCCTTACCTAGACCCTGCCTTAGGCCCCACCCTAGACCCTGCCCCTACCTTAGGCCCTACCCTAGACCCTGCCCCAACCTTAGGCCCTACCCTAGACCCTGCCCCTACCTTAGGCCCTACCCTAGACCCTGCCTAGCCTACCCTAGACCCTGCCCCCTACCCTAGCCCTAACCTTAGGGACCCCCTAGGCTCTAAGACCCTAGCCTCTACCCAACCCTACCTTAGGCCCTACTCTACGATCCTAGCCTCTATCCTCTACCCTAGCCTCTAACCTAGGCCCTACTCTAAGACCCTAGCCTCTACCCAACCCCGTCCCCTATCCTAGCCTCTACCCAACCCGTCCCCTATTCTAGCCTCTACCCAACCCCGTCCCCTATCCTAGCCTCTACCCAACCCCGTCCCCTATCCTAGCCTCTGTCCTAGCCTCTATCCTCTAACCAAACCTGTCCCTGCCCTACCCTAGGACCCTACCCACTACCGCTAGCCTAATATCCTAGCACCATAGCCTTTACCATAGCCTCTAACCTAGCCCCTCCCTACACCATATAGCCTTACAGCAACACAACAGCCATACACCCAGGACTCTGCTATACAAACAGGCCTATACTCCTAATATACAGGGCCATACGCCCAGGACCTTGCTATAGAAACAGGCCTATACTCCTAATATACAGGGCCATACACCCAGGACCCTGATATACAAACAGGCCTATACTCCTAATATACAGGGTCGTACGCCCAGGACCCTGATATACAAACAGGCCTATACTCCTAATATACAGGGCCATACACCCAGGACCTTGCTATAGAAACAGGCCTATACCCCTAATATACAGGGCCATACACCCAGGACCCTGATATACAATGTTACTAGTGGTAATGGTAGAGATATTAGAGGTATAAATGATACTGGTGGTAATGGTGGTAGAGATATTAGAGGCATAAATACTACTAGTGGTAATGGTAGAGATATTAGAGGTATAAATGATACTAGTGGTGGTGGTAGAGATATTAGAGGTATAAATACTACTAGTGGTAATGGTGGTAGAGATATTAGAGGTATAAATACTACTAGTGGTAATGGTAGAGATATTAGAGGTATAAATACTACTAGTGGTGGTGGTAGAGATATTAGAGGTATAAATACTACTAGTGGTAATGGTGGTAGAGATATTAGAGGTATAAATACTACTAGTGGTAATGGTAGAGATATTAGAGGTATAAATGATACTAGTGGTGATGGTAGAGATATTAGAGGTATAAATGATACTGGTGGTAATGGTAGAGATATTAGAGGTATAAATGATACTAGTGGTGGTGGTAGAGATATTAGAGGTATAAATGATACTGGTGGTGAGCCTCTCACGAACACAGACATATTGATCTCCTAGCAATCCCCCAGTAGCAGTTTAAAAAATATATGGAAGTATACAGTATATGAAGACTGTTTAGTGCCAAAAATACATCAGATGGAAATAACAAATGTTTCCTGGTCTTTCTGATTTCTTTCAGATATTGGACAGGCACTTCACAACAAACTTCATTTTTAAAGGGTCTTAAAATTCAGGATCAAATAGAAAAATGATCCCTGGTATGACCTTAAATCAATTCCATATACCCCCCCCCTTCCTGGCTTAGACTGTTTAGTGCCAAAAATAAGGGGTTAAATATACACATATTTTTATATAACAAATGTTTCCTGATATTTCCTATATATCCCCGGCTGAGACTGTTATTGGTTAATAGGCTTTCTTTGTAAAGTAGTAATCAACTGTGAACAACAGAAGGTCAGTAATAATATCATCATAGTTAATAACATCCATTTGGTTCAATAACTCACCTCGGTGTGCCCTTGAGCAAGGCACTAACCCCTCAGTATTTCAGGGCTGCTGTGCAGCTCGTCCCCAGCCTGGTGGCTGTCCGGTTGGGTATTGTGACAGGAAAAACAATGGACAGTATCCGTGCAAATGGACAAATAAATGAAGTGTTATATTACTCCCACTTTATGTCTCTGTCCCGGGATAATCAACACAGACACCGTCACATTTCTTTCACTTGATCTTCCCAACCTTTATAATCCTCTCTGTTGCCATTTTTCCTTTCAACAGGATTTAAGAGTCAAGCTGGAGCATGAGAGAGAGAAACGGTGAGTTGCAACTTCCACTGTTTTTTACTTCTCTTTCCAGGGAGGGGGAGAAGGGGGTGTTGTGTTATATCATGACTGAGTTCTCATGTCCAGGGAGGGGGAGAAGGGGGTGTTGTGTTATATCATGACTGAGTTCTCATGTCCAGGGAGGGGGAGAGAGGGGCGGTGTTGTGTTATATCATGACTGAGTTCTCATGTCCAGGGAGGGGGAGAAGGGGGTGTTGTGTTATATCATGACTGAGTTCTCATGTCCAGGGAGGGGAGAAGGGGGTGTTGTGTTATATCATGACTGAGTTCTCATGTCCAGGGAGGGGGAGAAGGGGGTATTGTGTTATATCATGACTGAGTTCTCATGTCCAGGGAGGGGAGAAGGGGGTGTTGTGTTATATCATGACTGAGTTCTCATGTCCAGGGAGGGGGAGAAGGGGGTGTTGTGTTATATCATGACTGAGTTCTCATGTCCAGGGAGGGGAGAAGGGGGTGTTGTGTTATATCATGACTGAGTTCTCATGTCCAGGGAGGGGGAGAAGGGGGTGTTGTGTTATATCATGACTGAGTTCTCATGTCCAGGGAGGGGGAGAAGGGGGTATTGTGTTATATCATGACTGAGTTCTCATGTCCAGGGAGGGGAGAAGGGGGTGTTGTGTTATATCATGACTGAGTTCTCTTGTCCAGGGAGGGGGAGAAGGGGGTGTTATATCATGACTGAGTTCTCTTGTCCAGGGAGGGGGAGAAGGGGGGTGTTATATCATGACTGAGTTCTCATGTCCAGGGGAAAGTAGAGCCTCACGACAGTGTTGCTTCCTACCCCATAGAGCCTCACGACAGTGTTGCTTCCTACCCCATAGAGCCTCACGACAGTGTTGCTTCCTACCCTACTAATGGTAGGACATTGTTATACGGTAATTGTGGCGGAACAAGTGACGTGAAGCAGTAGACAAACAGACACTGCCTCTCACCTGTAGCAGTATGTTACCATCACAACATCAGAGATGACTGACTAAAGAGTGTGGAGTAGGAAACAGAACGTTAACCCTCTGACAGATCCTCTCTGTGCCGGGGTCTCTGTGCCGGGGTCTCTGTGCCGGGGTCTCTGTGCCGGGGACTCTGTGCCGGGGACTCTGTGCCGGGGACTCTGTGCCGGGGTCTCTGTCTGAACCTTCAGGATGACCTCTATCCTCTGTTCCGCAGCATCATCCCGTTCCAGCGACCTCTGAAAATCAAGGAGCTGCTCCAGAAGGTCACAGAGGCCTTTGGACAACAGATGGACCTCTTCTACACAGACAAAGAGGTAGACAAGATAACACAATAACAGAACACTATCACATCACATGACGTAATGGTGTCACACCACAGCAGGACATAATGGTGTCACGTCACACCACAACATGACATAATGTCACACCACAACGTCACACCACAACATGACATAATGGTATCACGTCACACCACATCATGACATGCCAAGATGATGAAAGCACCTTGTCTCAGAATTACTAAGGACTTTGTCTCTTACTTAATAATGGTTGGTGTTTTGTCTCTGACTTAATAACGGTTGGTGTCTTGTCTCTGACGTGATCGCGTTTGGTGTCTTGTCTCTGACTTAATAACGGTTGGTGTCTTGTCTCTGACTTAATAACGGTTGGTGGATCTGGATAAGACTATAATGTTAAATAAATGTCTCCCTGCAGCGTCTGGTTCCTCTAAAGAGCCAGGAGGATCTAGACAGAGCGGTGCTCAACGTGGGCTCTAGCAGCCTGCTCAGACTACTGCTGAAAACTCCCAAGAACAACCACGTGAGTCTACATATTCACACACACACACGCCTTAGAAGACATTGTCCAAGCATATAGTATACATGCAACAAATACGAAGCCTCTACAGACGTTATGTATAAAAAATACGCAAGCTGTGCCACCAGAGACTCTGGGTTCGCGCCCAGGCTCTGTCGTAACCAGCCGCGACCGGGAGGTCCGTGGGGCGACGCACAATTGGCCTAGCGTTGTCCGGGTTAGGGAGGGATTGGCCGGTAGGGATATCCTTGCCAGGTGCACTGTGTTTCCTCCGACACATTGGTGCGGCTGGCTTCCGGGTTGGATGCACGCTGTGTTAAGAAGCAGTGCGGCTTGGTTGGGTTGTGTATCGGAGGACGCATGACTTTCAACCTTCGTCTCTCCCGAGCCCGTACGGGAGTTGTAGCGATGAGACAAGATAGTAGCTACTAAACAATTGGATACCACGAAATTGGGGAGAAAACGGGGTAAAATTCAACAATTTTGTATATTTTTTTTAACACCCCTCTTCTCTCCACTGTTTTACCTCCATGATTTGTGCAGCAGAAGGAGAGAGCAGCAGACTGAGGGTCAGTCTCAGCAGAGGGAGAGAGCAGCAGACTGAGGGTCAGTCTCAGCAGAGGGAGAGAGCAGCAGACTGAGGGTCAGTCTCAGCAGAGGGAGAGAGCAGCAGACTGAGGGTCAGTCTCAGCAGAGAGGGAGAGGGCAGCAGACTGAGGGTCAGTCTCAGCAGAGGGAGAGGGCAGCAGACTGAGGGTCAGTCTCAGCAGAGGGAGAGGGCAGCAGACTGAGGGTCAGTCTCAGCAGAGGGAGAGGGCAGCAGACTGAGGGTCAGTCTCAGCAGAGGGAGAGGGCAGCAGACTGAGGGTCAGTCTCAGCAGAGGGAGAGAGCAGCAGACTGAGGGTCAGTCTCAGCAGAGGGAGAGGGCAGCAGACTGAGGGTCAGTCTCAGCAGAGGGAGAGGGCAGCAGACTGAGGGTCAGTCTCAGCAGAGGAGAGGCAGCAGACTGAGGGTCAGTCTCAGCAGAGGGAGAGGGCAGCAGACTGAGGGTCAGTCTCAGCAGAGGGTGAGAGCAGCAGACTGAGGGTCAGTCTCAGCAGAGGAGAGAGCAGCAGACTGAGGGTCAGTCTCAGCAGAGGGAGAGAGCAGCAGACTGAGGGTCAGTCTCAGCAGAGGGAGAGAGCAGCAGACTGAGGGTCAGTCTCAGCAGAGGGAGAGAGCAGCAGACTGAGGGTCAGTCTCAGCAGAGGAGAGAGCAGCAGACTGAGGGTCAGTCTCAGCAGAGGAGAGGGCAGCAGACTGAGGGTCAGTCTCAGCAGAGGGAGAGGGCAGCAGACTGAGGGTCAGTCTCAGCAGAGGGAGAGAGCAGCAGACTGAGGGTCAGTCTCAGCAGAGGAGAGGGCAGCAGACTGAGGGTCAGTCTCAGCAGAGGGAGAGGGCAGCAGACTGAGGGTCAGTTTCAGCAGAGGGAGAGGGCAGCAGACTGAGGGTCAGTCTCAGCGGAGGGAGAGGGCAGCAGACTGCGGGTCAGTCTCAGCGGAGGGAGAGGGCAGCAGACTGAGGGTCAGTCTCAGCGGAGAGAGAGGGCAGCAGACTGCGGGTCAGTCTCAGCGGAGAGAGAGAGCAGCAGACTGCGGGTCAGTCTCAGCAGACTGCGGGCGGGTTAGTCTCAGCAGACTGACATACAAAGCTCAGATTTCTCACTTCCTGTTTTGATTTCTCCTCAGGTTTTTACCTGCCAATATGAGTTCTCACAGACCTCATTCAAACAGTTTTAGAAACTTCAGAGTGTTTTCTATCCAATACTAATAATAATATGAATATATTAGCAACTGAGACTGAGGAGCAGGCCGTTTACTTTGGGCACCTTATTCATCCAAGCTACTCAATACTGCCCCCCAGCCATGAGAAGTTTTAAACATGAAGTCACTCATAAAAACAGCATCTCTTGGCTGTGTTTAAACGTTGTGAAATCTCAGTATTAACTAGGCTGTGTTCTTTGACAGTCTCTCTCTAGTCATGGTTGTAGATTTCTTTTACACCTGCTACGTTTCTGCAGACACGGTCGTCTCAGCCATCCGATTAGCCAGCGGTAGACCTAATAGTGCCCTTGCTTTGCTGTCCGGTCCCACCGGGAAGGCAGAGTTTGTAATATAGTGCCGCCGACTACATTCCTACTATAGATTGAGAATAATCAGCAGATTTCCTTGATTCCAACAGTTCAGTTAACTAGGCCTCGATGTGTTTGCCCATATAGTTAAATAAAGGTGAAATAAAAAATAATTAAATATATCATGCTGCTTGGCACAACGTGGAAATAATAAAAGTGCAGAAAATGCAGAAAATAATTTTAGTGTGGCGTTGGATTGAACAGTAGACATGGAGAAAGTCTAATTGAAACCACTTATAATGTATGTGTTGCCACCCTAAGGTCATGAACTACTCAGAATGCAGATCTACTACTTGTATTATTCATTTCTATTAACCCCATCACCACTCCCCCCCCCCCTCTTCAGAGGATAAATATCTTGTTTATTTATTTTTTTACATATATATTTTAAACATAAATTGCCATCACGTACCGTCAAATGTGAAAAATATTGTGATATGATGTTTTGGCCTTATTGCCCAGCCCAACGTTATCTGTTGTGACGTGCACAGAGATGAACTAACTGACAACAGTTACTTCCTTAGCTGTCCATCTTCACTTCCTCTCCCGTCCACTTCCTGTGTGTCTAGTTCCTACAGGTGGGCAGCAGGGACAAACAGAGCGAGCTTAGGTCGTCCCGTTCTCTAGGGGATCTGAAGGGTTGTATACTCAAGAGCTCAGAGAGGGTCCGAAAACACTCCACAGGTTAGTCAATACACACACACACACACCTCGCACTACCCTGCTCTGTACACTTTCAGTGCCAAGCAAGGCAGCGTTACACTCAATTTCTGTGACTTCCTGTACTCACATCCACCTCTATAGGAATGACTTCCTGTGCTGACATCCACCTCCCCCCTCCAGGTTCTCTCCATGCAGGTCGTAGGTCCCCCCCTCCAGGCTCGGTCCCAGAGGAGCAGCAGCAGATTGCCAGGCAGGGCTCCTTCACCTCTATTCACACAGAGGGAGAGTTTATACCTGAGGTTCTGGATCAGAAGGTAAGAGACAACATACTATTCTCTGTCTCTGTCACTAAGGGACAGTTTATACCTGAGGTTCTGGATCAGAAGGTAAGAGACAACATACTATTCTCTGTCTCTGTCACTAAGGGACAGTTTATACCTGAGGTTCTGGATCAGAAGGTAAGAGACAACATACTATTCTCTGTCTCTGTCACTAAGGGACAGTTTATACCTGAGGGCCTGGATCAGAAGGATCAGAGACAACATACTATTCTCTGTCTCTGTCACTAAGGGACAGTTTATACCTGAGGGTCTGGATCAGAAGGATCAGAGACAACATACTATTCTCTGTCTCTGTCACTAAGGGACAGTTTATACCTGAGGGCCTGGATCAGAAGGTAAGCGACAACGTAGTACTCTCTCATTCGCGAGCTGCTCAGTGACGTGAGCCTACCAGACAAGCTAAATGCCTTCTATGCTCACTTTGAGGCAAACAACACTTAACCATGCATGAGAGCACCAGCTGTTCCAGACGACAGTGTGATCACACACTCCGTAGCCGATGTGAGTAAGACTTTTAAACAGTTCAACATTCACAAGGCCTCAGGGCCAGACGGATTACCAGGACTCATACTCAGAGCATACGCTGACCAGCTGGCAATGTCTTCTCTGACATTTTCAACCTCTCCCTGACCCAGTCTGTAATACCAACATGTTTCAAGCAGAGCACCATCCCTGTGCCAAAAGAACGCCAAGGTAACCTGCCTGAATTATAGTTCCGTAGCACTCTGTAGTCATGAAGGTCTTTGAAAGGCTGGTCATGGCTCACATCAGCACCATCATCCTAGCCACCCTGGGCCCACAACGCTGATGCTCATCACAAGGGGCCCCCCAGGGGTGCGTTCTTAGTCCCCTCTTGTACTCCCTGTTCACCCACGACTGTGTGGCCATGCACGACTCCAACACCATCATTAAGATTGCCGCCGACACTGGTGATAGGCCTGATCACCGACAACGACGAGACAGCCTACAGGGAGGAGGTCAGAGATCTGGTGATAGGCCTGATCAACGACAACGATGAGACAGCCTACAGGGAGGAGGTCAGAGACCTGGTGATAGGCCTGATCAACGACAACGATGAGACAGCCTACAGGGAGGAGGTCAGAGACCTGGTGGTAGGCCTGATCAACGACAACGACGAGACAGCCTACAGGGAGGAGGTCAGAGACCTGGTGGTAGGCCTGATCACCGACAACGACGAGACGGCCTACAGGGAGGAGGTCAGAGACCTGGCAGTGTGGTGCCAGGAGAACAACCTTTCCCTTCAACATGATCAAGACAAAGGAGATGATTGTGAATTACAGGAAACGGAGGGCCATCCACATCGATGGGTGCTGTAGTGGGTGGGTAGAGAGCTTCAAGTTCCTCGGTGTCCACGTCACTAAGGATCTATCATTGTCCACTCCCACCAACACAGTTGTGAAGAAGGACACGACAACGCTGCTGCTACTGTTTATCGGTCACTTCATTCCTAGTTATACGTACACATCTACCTCAACGACCTCATACCCCTGCACCTCCACTCAGTACTGGTACCCTGTGTATATAACCTAGTTATACGTACACATCTACCTCAACGACCTCATACCCCTGCACCTCCACTCAGTACTGGTACCCTGTGTATATAACCTAGTTATACGTACACATCTACCTCAACGACCTCATACCCCTGCACCTCCACTCAGTACTGGTACCCTGTGTATATAACCTAGTTATACGTACACATCTACCTCAACGACCTCATACCCCTGCACCTCCACTCAGTACTGGTACCCTGTGTATATAACCTAGTTATACGTACACATCTACCTCAACGACCTCATACCCCTGCACCTCCACTCAGTACTGGTACCCTGTGTATATAGTCTAGTTATCATTACTCAGTACTGGTACCCTGTTTATATCGTCTAGTTATCATTACTCAGTACGGGTACCCTGTGTATATAGTCTAGTTATCATTACTCAGTACTGGTACCCTGTGTATATAACCTAGTTATCATTACTCAGTACTGGTACCCTGTTTATATCGTCTAGTTATCATTACTCAGTACGGGTACCCTGTGTATATAGTCTAGTTATCATTACTCAGTACTGGTACCCTGTGTATACAACCTAGTTATCATTACTCAGTTCTGGTACCCTGTGTATATAACCTGGTTATCATTACTCGGTACTGGTACCCTGTGTATTTAGTCTATAGTTATCGTTACTCAGTACTGGTACCCTGTGTATATAGTCTGGTTATCATTACTCAGTACTGGTACCCTGTGTATATAGTCTAGTTATCATTACTCAGTACTGGTACCCTGTGTATATAGTCTAGTTATCATTACTCAGTACTGGTACCCTGTGTATATAGTCTAGTTCTCATTACTCAGTACTGGTACCCTGTGTATATAGTCTAGTTATCATTACTCAGTACTGGTACCCTGTGTATATAGTCTAGTTATCATTACTCAGTACTGGTACCCTGTGTATATAGTCTAGTTATCATTACTCAGTACTGGTACCCTGTGTATATAGTCTAGTTATCATTACTCAGTACTGGTACCCTGTGTATATAGTCTAGTTATCATTACTCAGTACTGGTACCCTGTGTATATAACCTAGTTATCATTACTCAGTACCGGTACCCTGTGTTTATAACCTAGTTATCATTACTCAGTACTGGTACCCATCTCTGTCTCAGTCAAATGCGTCTGTTCCCTCGTACATCTCGGTCTCAGTCAAATGTGTCTGTTCTGCTAACAAAGTGATTATTCTGTTTTCTTCAGTTGCTGGAGCCCTTTGGGAGTGCAGGCAACTCTCTGTCCAGCAGCTGTCAATCAATAGACCAAGCATTGGACAGGTGAGACTTCTCTGCGATATGAAACATCTATGTATGTAAATTAGTTATGTTTGTTGTCAATAATGTGTAGTGATTATACTGTTCAGAAACACATGAGGGGGGAGAGGAGGATGAGAGGAGGAGTGGGTGAGGGAGAGGAGGTGGCTGGAGAGAGAGTGGGGACGAGGAGGAGGAGGAGGGGGTAGGAGAAGGAGAGGAAGAGCTCTAAAGGGCAGAGGGAGAGAGCAGGACCAGTCTATTAACTAGTCTGTTGACTGACTGGTTAGTAGACTGATCTGTTGACTGCCTGGTTAGTAGACTGATCTGTTGACTGTCTGGTTAGTAGACTGATCTGTAGACTGCCTGGTTAGTAGACTGATCTGTAGACTGACTGTTTTGAACTGAAGTTGGTTCTGACCGGAGGGCGACCAGGTGCGGTCGTGTCCAGTCTGTGGGTCATGTTCAGCTGTTGCTTTGGCTTTAGAGGTCACCTTCAAGGCGAGAGACTGCAATATGCATATACAATATGAATATTGACTTTGACCATTATATAGTGTCCAGACCGCTCGTCCGTGTGCACCATCGCACGCATGTTGATTTTGTCAACCGACAACAGAAGCGATCAGGACATGCAGGTTAAAATATCAAAACGAACTCTGAACCAATTATATTAATTAGGGGCAGGTCGAAAAGCATTACACATTTATGGCAATTTATCCATCTAGTTGCTGTTGCTAGCTAATATGTCCTGGGATATAAACATTGGGTTGTTATTTTACCTGAAATGCACAAGGTCCTCTACTCCTACAATTAATCCACAGATAAAAGGGTAAACGAAGTTTACTAGAAACAATCTCTCCTCCTTCAGGCTTCTTCTTCTTCTGACTTTATTTGGCAGTTGGCAACCAACTTTAAGGTGCATTACCAACACCAACTGGACTGGAGTGTGGACCTCAGTTCATCTTTCAATCACCCCCGTGGGTCTATGCTCTTAAAAATCAATGAGGAGTTGGGAGAGGCAGGACTTGCAGTGTGTCGAGCGTCACAAATAGAACCAAGTTTGGGACACGAGCGGTGTGGCCAGCATGTTACAGAGAGAGAGAGAGAGAGAGAGAGAGAGAGGGAAACGGCTCTACCTACACAAGTGTTATCTAGACAGTGGACAGGGGAACAATGACAGGATACGTTGCTGGAACTTTCCCCTCCAGTGGGCGCCGTGCCCTCTCATCGTGGGTCTCCCCTGCCGTCTGCCTCACGACACACTGGTTCAGACACACACACAGCGTTAGATGCGTGTTTCCGGACATATTCAATCTCTCCTTATCCCAGTCTGCTGTCCCCACTTGCTTCAAGATGTCCACCATTGTTCCTGTACCCAAGAAAGCAAAGGTAACTGAGCTAAACGACTACCGCCCTGTAGCACTCACTTCCGTCATCATGAAGTGCTTTGAGAGACTAGTCAAGGACCATATCACCTCCACCTAACCTGACACCCTAGACCCACTCCAATTTGCTTACCGCCCAAATAGGTCCACAGATGATGCAATCTCAACCACACTCCACACTGCCCTAACCCATCTGGGCAAGAGGAATACCTATGTGAGAATGCTGTTCATCGACTACAGCTCAGCATTTAACACCATAGTACCCTTCAAGCTCATCATCAAGCTCGAGACCCTGGGTCTCAACCCCGCCCTGTGCAACTGGGTACTGGACTTCCTGACGGGCCGCTCCCAGGTGGTGAGGGTAGGCAACAACATCTCCACCCCTCTGATCCTCAACACTGGGGCCGCACAAGGGTGCATTCTCAGCCCTCTCCTGTACTCCCTGTTCACTCATGGCTGCATGGCCATGCACGCCTCCAACTCAATCAAGTTTGCGGACGACACTACAGTGGTAGGCCTGATTACCAACAACGACGAGACCGCCTATGGGGAGGAGGTGAGTGCCTTGGTGGAGTGGTGCCTGGAAAATAACCTCTTCCTTGACGTCAACAGAATAAAGGAACTGATCGTGGACTTCAGGAGACAGCAGAGGGAGCATGACCCCATCCACATCAGCAGGGCCGTAGTGGACAAGGTGGTAACCTGCACTGGCAGTCTGAAACGTTCCATCCATTCAGACATGGTGAAGATGGCACAACAGCGCCTCTTCAACCTCAGGAGGCTTTAAGAAATTCAGCTTGGCCCCTAAGATCCTCACAAACTTCTACAGATAAACCAATGAGAGCATCCTGTCGGGCTGTATCACCGCTTGGTACGGCAATTAAACCGTCCGCAACTGCAGGGCTCTCCAGGGGCTGGCGCTGTCTACAGTATAGCACCTAGTGTCATGATTAGAGAATATTGGTAAATAAGGTATTTCTGTTTTTTATTTTTAATACATTTGCAATAATGTCTCTTTGTTATTATGGGGTATTGTGATGTCATTATGGGGTATTGTGATGTCATTATGGGGTATTGTTTGTAGATCGATGAGGATTTTATTTCATTTAACCCATTTCAGAATAAGTCCGTAAGGTAATAAAATGTGGAAAAAGGGAAGAGGTCTGAATCCTTTCCAAATGCACTGTTCCTTTAAAGTATTCACACCTCTTGATTTATTCCACATTGTGTTACAGCCTGAATTTAAAATGGATTACATTTTTTTTTCTCACCTATCTACACACAATACATACACACATAATGACGTTTCTCTCTCTCTCGTTTTTCTTCACTCTCGTTTCTCTCAAAATGTTTGCAAATTGATTGAAAATAAAATACAGAAATAATCTAGTTTACATAACTATTTATACCCCTGAATCAATACTTTATAGAATCCCCTTGGGCAGCGATTAGAGCTGTGAGTTTTCTGGTCCAGGACTGTACAATATTTGCCCCTGGTTCTTTTCTAAATTCTTCATTCTGTCAAGTTGCCTGTGCTTCATGTCTCAGTGTCTGGTGGAAAGCAGACTGAACCAGGTTGTCCTCTGCCTGTGCTTCATGTCTCAGTGTCTGGTGGAAAGCAGACTGAACCAGGTTGTCCTCTGCCTGTGCTTCATGTCTCAGTGTCTGGTGGAAAGCAGACTGAACCAGGTTGTCCTCTGCCTGTGCTTCATGTCTCAGTGTCTGGTGGAAAGCAGACTGAACCAGGTTGTCCTCTGCCTGTGCTTCATGTCTCAGTGTCTGGTGGAAAGCAGACTGAACCAGGTTGTCCTCTGCCTGTGCTTCATGTCTCAGTGTCTGGTGGAAAGCAGACTGAACCAGGTTGTCCTCTGCCTGTGCTTCATGTCTCAGTGTCTGGTGGAAAGCAGACTGAACCAGGTTGTCCTCTGCCTGTGCTTCGCTCTATTTCGTTTATTTGTTTTATCTTGCTGATTACAAGCGTACCCATAACGCACTCCCTCCATACCCATAACGCACTCCCTCCATACCCATAACGCACTCCCTCCATACCCATAACGCACTCCCTCCATACCCATAACGCACTCCCTCCATACCCATAACGCACTCCCTCCATACCCATAACGCACTCCCTCCATACCCATAACGCACTCCCTCCATACCCATAACGCACTCCCTCCATACCCATAACGCACTCCCTCCATACCCATAACGCACTCCCTCCATACCCATAACGCACTCCCTCCATACCCATAACGCACTCCCTCCATACCCATAACGCACTCCCTCCATACCCATAACGCACTCCCGCCATACCCATAACGCACTCCCCCGCCATACCCATAACGCACTTCCCCCGCCATACCCATAACGCACTTCCCCCGCCATACCCATAACGCTGTATTTTTTTTGCAGTATAACTTTAGTGCCTTGTTGCAAACAGGGTGCATTTTCTTGAATATTTTTATTCTGAACAGGCTTTATTGATTTCACTCTGTTATTTAGGTCAGTGTTGTTGAGTAGCTACAGTGTTGATCCATCCACAGTTTTCTCCTATTACAGCCATTAAACTGTAACCATTGTAAAGTCACCATTGGCCTCATTGTTAAATCCCTGAGCAGTTTCCTTCCTCTCTGGCAACTGAGTTAGGAAGGACGCCTGTATCTTTATAGTGACTGGGTGTATTGATACACCATCCAAAGTGTAATTAATAACTTCACCATGCTCAAAGGCATATTCAACGTCTGCCTTTTTATTTTTACCCATCTACCAATAGTTGCCCTTCTTTGCGAGGCATTGGAAAACCTCCCTGGTCTTTGTGGTTGAATCTGTATTATATTCACTGCTCGACTGAGGGACCTTACAATTATCTGTATGTGTGGAGTACATAGATCAAATGTTAAACACTGTTATTGCACAGAGTCCATGCAACTTATGTGACTTGTTAAGGGAATTATTTTCCTTTTTATTAATTTGTAAACATTCTAAAAACATTATTCCACTTTGACATTTAATTTTTAATATTTGTTTATTTTTTATTTTATTTAACCTTTTATTTAAACTAGGCAAGTCAGGACGGCATGTAGCCTAGTGGTTAGGGCGTTGGGCCAGTAACCAGCAGGTAGCCTAGTGGTTAGATCGTTGGGCCAGTAACCAGCAGGTAGCCTAGTGGTTAGAGCAGGTAGCCTAGTGGTTAGGGCGTTGGGCCAGTAACCAGCAGGTAGCCTAGTGGTTAGAGCAGGTAGCCTAGTGGTTAGGGCGTTGGGCCAGTAACCAGCAGGTAGCCTAGTGGTTGAGGCGTTGGGCCAGTAACCAGCAGGTAGCCTAGTGGTTAGGGCGTTGGGCCAGTAACCAGCAGGTAGCCTAGTGGTTAGATCGTTGGGCCAGTAACCAGCAGGTAGCCTAGTGGTTAGAGCGTTGGGACAGTAACCAGTAGGTAGCCTAGTGGTTAGATCGTTGGGCCAGTAACCAGCAGGTAGCCTAGTGGTTAGAGCGTTGGGCCAGTAACCAGCAGGTAGCCTAGTGGTTAGATCGTTGGGCCAGTAACCAGCAGGTAGCCTAGTGGTTGAGGCGTTGGGCCAGTAACCAGCAGGTAGCCTAGTGGTTAGATCGTTGGGCCAGTAACCAGCAGGTAGCCTAGTGGTTAGAGCAGGTAGCCTAGTGGCTAGGGCGTTGGGCCAGTAACCGGCAGGTAGCCTAGTGGTTAGATCGTTGGGCCAGTAACCAGCAGGTAGCCTAGTGGTTAGAGCAGGTAGCCTAGTGGTTAGGGCGTTGGGCCAGTAACTAGCAGGTAGCCTAGTGGTTAGAGCGTTGGGCCAGTAACTAGCAGGTAGCCTAGTGGTTAGAGCGTTGGGCCAGTAACCAGCAGGTAGCCTAGTGGTTAGATCGTTGGGCCAGTAACCAGCAGGTAGCCTAGTGGTTGAGGCGTTGGGCCAGTAACCAGCAGGTAGCCTAGTGGTTAGAGGCGTTGGGCCAGTAACCAGCCAGGTAGCCTAGTGGTTAGAGGCGTTGGGCCAGTAACCAGCAGGTAGCCTAGTGGTTAGAGGCGTTGGGCCAGTAACCAGCAGGTAGCCTAGTGGTTAGAGGCGTTGGGCCAGTGGTAACGTTGGGCCAGTAACTGGCAGGTAGCCTAGTGGTTAGAGGCGTTGGGCCAGTAACCAGCAGGTAGCCTAGTGGTTAGAGGCGTTGGGCCAGTAACCAGCAGGTAGCCTAGTGGTTAGAGGCGTTGGGCCAGTAACCAGCAGGTAGCCTAGTGGTTAGAGGCGTTGGGCCAGTAACCAGCAGGTAGCCTAGTGGTTAGATCATTGGGCCAGTAACCAGCAGGTAGCCTAGTGGTTAGATCGTTGGGCCAGTAACCGAAAGGTTGCTGGATTGAATCCTCGAGCTGACAAGGTCAAAATCTGTCGTTCTGCCCCTGAACAAGGCAGTTAACCCACTGTTCCCCGGTAGGCCATCATTGTAAATGAGAATTTGTTCTTAACGGACTTGCCTAGTTGTAAAAGTTGTACCCACCCCGGCCAAACCAGGACGACGCTGGGCCAATTGTGCGGCGCTCTATGGGACTCCCAATCACGGCCGGTTGTGAGACAGCCTGGATTCGAACCAGGGTGTCTGTAGTGACGCCTCTACCACTGCGATGCAGCGCCTTAGACCGCTGCGCCACTCGAGAGCCCAACAAAATATGGAAAAAGTCAAAGGGTGTGAATACCTTCTGAAGGCACTGTATAATCTGTTTCATATTCAACAAAAGTGGAATTTGAAATGCTTTCTAAATGTAGTAGCAATCAAATGATAAACAACTGAGATTTCACCTTTCTTACTAGTCATCATGCGTAGTGACTGTACAAAATTGGCACCATTTCATATAACTGATGACAGAAAATGTTTTGCCCAGTGCAGAACTGGACTGTTTTGGGAACATAGCTTTTATGATGTCCCCACCAGACTGTTATGAAACGTTCTGGGAACCTTTTAAAGAACAGATTACAAGGGTTATGAAACGTTCTGGGAACATCAAGCGGAATGTGTTATACAAACATTCTCTAGTCATCAGCGCAACAGTTTTTTTTCTCATGAGAACATTTGCTGCGACCTAATGAATGTTCTGGGAAATTTCACATAACCAATTTCATTTCTCTCTCTCTCATTTCTCTCTCTCTCTCTTGTTTCTCTCTACTCTCTTTTCTCAGCCCTCCTTTTCCCCAGAACAACCGAGACAACAACTATCTGAGCCTCAACTATGAAGGACACCGAGGTATGGGTTCATTCTGACCTTCCTGCTCAATGTGTAAATTGAGGTTATTAAATTCTGGTCCTTTGTGTTATGTTATAATGATGTCTGACACTTTGTTTGCTGCTATTTTGGCCAGGTCTCTCTTGGAAAATAGGTTTTTAATCTCAATGAGACTACTTCCTCCCCATCTACCTCTCCTTGTCTCCCCATCTACCCTCTCCTTGTCTCCCCATCTACCTCTCCTTGTCTCCCCATCTACCTCTCCTTGTCTCCCCATCTACCTCTCCTTGTCTCCCCATCTACCCCTTGTCTCCTTGTCTCCCCATCTACCCTCTCCTTGTCTCCCCATCTACCTCCCCTTGTCTCCCCATCTACCCTCTCCTTGTCTCCCCATCTACCCTCTCCTTGTCTCCCCATCTACCCTCTCCCCTTGTCTCCCCATCTACCCTCTCCTTGTTTCCCCATCTACCTCCCCTTGTCTCCCCATCTACCCTCTCCTTGTCTCCCCATCTACCTCCCCTTGTCTCCCCATCTACCCTCTCCTTGTCTCCCCATCTACCTGTAAGTTGTACCTACACCTGTTGTATTCAGCATTTCACTGTAAGGTCTACTACATCTGTTGTATTCAGCACATGTGACTAATAAAACTTGATTTGATGTGTGATCTCAGCTCTCCAGGATGTGGGGATGTTAGGCTTCATAACATTATTTCAGCAATACGTTCTCCCTGCCTTCAACTAATCATTAGTAGGACATGACTGGCTGGCTGACTGACTGGCTGGCTGACTGGCTGGCTGGCTGACTGGCTGGCTCCCCTGACTGGCTCCCCATGACCTCCCCTGGCTCCCCATGACCTTGGCTGGCTGACCGGCTGGCTGACCGGCTGGCTGACCGGCTGGCTGACTACCCTCTCCTTGGCTCCCCTGACTGGCTGGCTGGCTGGCTCCCCTGACCCTCTCCTGGCTGGCTGACCGGCTCCCCATCTACCTTGTCTCCCCTGACCGGCTGGCTGACCTCTCCTTGTCTCCCCTGACTGGCTGGCTGACTGGCTGGCTGATCTGGCGGGCTGTCTCCCCATCTCTGTCTCTGCTCCCCCCCTGCACCTCCCCTTGGGCGCCACAGTAAAGGAGGAACTTTACCCCTCTTGTCTCCCAATTCCACTTGTCCAATGGCAGCAAAGACTACAGCGATGGTCAAGAGGGCTTTCACCTGTTGAACGATGCTGACTAATAAAACTGATTTGATGTGTGATCTCAGTCCAGGAGAGGGATGTTCTTCCTGAACATTATTTGCTGCTCTCCCTGCCTTCATACAATCAAGAGGGCTTTCTCCTGGCTGGATGCTGCTCTGACCGGCTGGCTGACCACAGTAAGAGGGCTTTCTCCTGAACGATGCTGCTCTGCTCCCCGTTATACAGTAAGAGGGCTTTCTCCTGAATTCGATGCTGCTCTGTCAAAGTTACACAGTAAGAGGGCTTTCTCCTGAACGATGCTGCTCTATCGTTATACAGTAAGAGGGCTTTCTCCTGAACGATGCTGCTCTGTCGTTACAGTAAGAGGGCTTTCTCCTGAACGATGCTGCTCTGTCGTTACACAGTAAGAGGGCTTTCTCCTGAACGATGCTGCTCTGTCGTTACACAGTAAGAGGGCTTTCTCCTGAACGATGCTGCTCTGTCGTTACAGTAAGAGGGCTTTCTCCTGAACGATGCTGCTCTGTCGTTACAGTAAGAGGGCTTTCTCCTGAACGATGCTGCTCCATCACTCCCAGATAGAAGATATGTTTCAGTTCAACCTCTAACACAGGCACAATAATAGTTATGATGACATCTAGTGCTAGTATCCATATAGACTTACTACTTCAAATTATTCTTAGGACTTTGGATGATTTTTACACTGATAAACAACAGGACGCTTCAGCCATACTTTAGGTATACACCACCAGAACAGTACAATTAGTTATACTGCTTCCTGTCTCCCCTCCCCTAGCAACCCTCCCCTGATTGGACTAACAGACTAACAGTTATACTGCTTCCTGTCTCCCCTCCCCTAGCAACCCTGCCCTGATTGGACTAACAGACAGTTATACTGCTTTCTGTCTTCCCTCCCCTAGCAACCCTCCCCTGATTGACTAACAGACTAATAGTTATACTGCTTCCTGTCTCCCCTCCCCTAGCAACCCTCCCTGATTGGACTAACAGTTATACTGCTTCCTGTCTCCCTCTCCTAGCAACCCTCCCCTGATTGGACTAACAGACTAATAGTTATACTGCTTCTTGTCTAGCCTTCCCTGATTGGACTAACAGGCTAATAGTTATACTGCTTCCTGTCTCCCCCTAGCAACCCTCCCCTGATTGGACTAACAGGCTAATAGTTATACTGCTTCCTGTCTCCCCCCCCTAGCAACCCTCCCCTGATTGGACTAACAGGCTAATAGTTATACTGCTTCCTGTCTCCCCCTCCCCTAGCAACCCTCCCCTGATTGGACTAACTGTTATACTGCTTATTTTTCAAAATCGTAAAATGTATCAGTTTCACAACAATACTGTATAATATTCTAGTCAGTTGGGGACAGGTCTTTGATGTCCCAATACCTTGGCATCGGGTCTATGAACTGACGTATAACAGACACGTCAATCCATCCGTTTAAATGGAAGCTGTTCTATAAGATACTTGCTACAAAAAGAATGCCCAATATATGAGGCATTGAACAGTCAGCCTTGTGCAGACTCTGCCGTGATGGAACAGAATTTATAGAACAGATTTTTGTTTTTCGTTCTCGTTTACAAATATTATACCCTTCTTGTACATTTTGTCCTGCCTTTTGTTTTGTCTCTATCAGTATATTGGATTTCAGCCATATTATTTGCTGTGTGTCTGTCAGTATATTAGATTTCAGCCATATTATTTGCTGTGTGTCTATCAGTATATTAGATTTCAGCCATATTATTTGCTGTGTGTCTGTCAGTATATTGGATTTCAGCCATATTATTTGCAATATTAGATATGAAATTGAAATTGTAGCCATCTCTGACTTCGTTTAAAAAGGAGGATACTTTACACAGGTGATTCTTTGTCAAGCCACCAAAAATGTAAACTTTTAATCTGCCAAAGGGCAAATAGCCTACTCTTAAACATAGGATGGGATTCTCTTAATAGCTTGCTAGAAAACCATTTGGATTTAGATAAAACCTCCATTGTAAGAGTGCGGTTTAATGCCTTAAAACTATTAAATATTAATCTGCCAAACATATGTTCGTTATCTAAATATGCTTGCAACCTTTTCTAGTTTTCCATTCCAAATAAAGTGCCATTTTTTTCTTGCATGATTTTTAAAAGTATTCTCCTGGAGTTGGTAGAGCCATAAATAAATATGTAACCTGAGAGAACTAGAGAATTAATCAGGGTAGAGCCATGAATAAATATGTAACCTGAGATATAACTAGAGAATTAATCTGGGTAGAGCCATGAATAAGTATGTAACCTGAGTGAACTAGAGAATTAATCAGGGTAGAGCCATGAATAAATATGTAACCTGAGAATTAATCAGGGTAGAGCCATGAATAAATATGTAACCTGAGAGAACTAGAGAATGAATCAGGGTAGAGCCATGAATAAATATGTAACCTGAGATATAACTAGAGAATTAATCTGGGTAGAGCCATGAATAAGTATGTAACCTGAGTGAACTAGAGAATTAATCAGGGTAGAGCCATGAATAAATATGTAACCTGAGAACTAATCAGGGTAAAGCCAAGAATAAATATGTAACCTGAGAGAACTAGAGAATTAATCAGGGTAGAGCCATGAATAAATATGTAACCTGAGAATTAATCAGGGTAATATTCCCAGAAATGTGTTTACCTGTCCACAGTTAAAAAATGATATCTATTTTGCTGAGTTTTCTATCAAAGTTTTCCGGCATGATGTACACCAGGCACATCGACTTCACCATCTGCCCATTTAATCGGGAGACCAATTTACAGTTGATCTTTTAGAGACCCAAACCATACCTGGCTTATCCGTAGTTGGGTTTTAGTCCAGATAAACTGGAGAAATTATCAAAGTCTCCTCCGCTTTGAGTCATGAGAGATATACATGCATATTATTCATGTTAGCTTTCCGTGTACATTTAAGGCAGCAGTGCTGCCCTGTTCTGAGACAATTGTAATTTCCCGACATCCACCTGACAACACGACAAAACTAGGGCCTGTAGGACCTGCCTTGTTGATAGTAGTGTTAAGAAGGCAGAGCAGCGCTTTATTATGGACAGACTTCTCCCCATCTTAGCTACTGTTGCATCAATATGTTTACAATCCAGGGTTACTCCAAGCAGTTTAGTCACCTCAACTTGCACAATTTCTACATTATTTATTACAAGATTTAGTTGAGGTTTAGGGTTTAGTGAATGAATTGTCCCAAATTCAATGCTTTTAGTTTTAGAAATATTTAGGGCTAACTTATTCCTTGCCATCCGTTCTGAAACTGACTGCAGCTCTTTGTTAAGTGTTGCAGTCATTTCAGTCGCTGCAGTAGCTGACGTCTTTGTGTTGAGTCGTCCGCATACATAGACACACTGACAGTAGTCAAGGCCAGTGGCATGTCATTAGTAAAGATTGAAAAAGGTAGTGGGCCTAGACAGCTGCCTTGGGGAATTCCTGATTCTACGTGGATTATGCTTCTATTAAATAACACCCTCCATGTTCTGTTAAACATGTAACTCTTTATCCACAATATAGCAGGGGATATAAAGCCAGAACACACACACTACCGTTCAAACGTTTGGGGTCACTTAGAAATTCCTTGTTTTTGAAAGCAAAGAACTTTCTTCTGAAACTCAACAGTCTATTCTTGTTCTGAGAAATGAAGGCTATTGATGGTTGGAGTGATGGTTGCTGATAATGGGCCTCTGTACGCCTAAGTAAATATTCAATTTTTAAAAAATCTGACGTTTCCAGCTATCACTAGTCATTTACAACATGAACAATATCTACACTGTATTTCTGATCAATTTGATGTATTTTAATGGACAAAAACATGTGTAGTGACCCCAAACTGTTGAACGGTAATGTTTTTCCAGCAGCAGCAGACTAGGATCAATAATGTCTAACAGCCCCCACAATCATTTTATCATCAATTTCTCTCAGCCAATCATCTTTCATTTGTGTAAGTAGTCTGCTTGTTAAATGTCCTTCCCTATAAGTGTGCTGAAATTCTGTTGTCAATTTGTTTACAGTAAAATAGCATTGTATCTGGTCAATCATAATTTTCCCAAAAAGTTTAAGGGTTGGTAACAGGCTGATTGGTCAGGTATTTGAGCCAGTACAAGGGGCTTTACTATTCTTAGGTAGCATAATGACTTTAGCTTCCTTCCAGGCCTGAGGGCACACACTCTCTAGTTGGTTTAGATTGCAGATGTGGTAAGTTTGTTTCATAGTATAGTTTCTTCCTCTTTTTATTAAGTTTAGTCACATGATTTCTCAATTTGCAGTACATTTGCCAATTGAGTCTTTGAATGAAGAGATTGAGATAAAACTGTCCAGTTTGAGTGTTTGTTGCAGCTCGTTCCAGTCGCTAGCTGCAGCGAACTGAAAAGAGGAGCGACCCAGGGATGTGTGTGCTTTGGGGACCTTTAACAGAATGTGACTGGCAGAATAGATGTTGTACGTGGAGGATGAGGGCTGCAGTAGATATCTCAGATAGGCCTCACTTCCCCTAACATGCTGACTACACTGCTCGCGTTGTGGGCATTGCAAAATAAATTTAGAAATCTATATTATTCAATTATTGCGCGCACCAACGAGCGTCTGTGTTGCTAAAGGCTAAAATAGAAGTCAGTTCTATTTGTGACGCAGATCGCACTGCAAGCCTCTCCCATCTCCCAGCCTCCAAGGTTTTTAAGCCTCCAAATATCCATCAGTTCCAACATGTCCATAATATGCGTAATCTCTTTCATCATCAGAGCGAGATAGTTGGTAGTGTGCTTGCTTTTACATCCATTGACGTACTTAGAACTGTGTGTGTTTGCGTGTTATGCATAAAAATGAACGTGTGTGTGTGTGTGTGTGTGTGTGTGTGTGTGCGTGTGTGTCCAGGTCGGAGGACGTTCCCCCGGAGCTTCATGCCTCAGGAGAACCTGTTTCAGCTGGTTCCATCCAGTCAGACCCGGAGTTACAACGGAGACAGCACTCTACAGTACAGCGACCTCCGTACGCTGGGCCGAGTCCCAGAGAAGAGCTGCCCCCGCAGGGAAGTACCCAGATGTGAGTTACACCCCAATATAGACCCCTGGTTACATTCAGACATACCAGGTCCTCTAACCACCTCCTGGTTACATTCAGACATACCAGGTCCTCTATCCACCTCCTGGTTACATTCAGACATACCAGGTCCTCTAACCACCTCCTGGTTACAGTAAATACAATACCACCATTAGACCATGTGTCTCAGTAGAAAATAGTCTGTTACGAACTCTGTATGGACACTAAACATGTTATATACATGTTGTACTCCGTATGTTCTATATGAATAAAACATGTATAAATGACTGAAGATTACAGTAACTCTGGTAAATTAGCAACCCCAGGATGAGACCAGGCTGACTCAGCTGTTTGTCTGTGGTCTGTTTACCAGTCGCTGAGTTATTTCCCACGCATACACACACACACACGTTCATCAATAACAAAGAAGAGTGAACTCATCTTCCTGTAGTTTCCTATGATAGAGATGGCTGTTGGTTCTCTGACGGATGGCTGTTGGTTCTCTGACGGATGGCTGTTGGTTCTCTGACGGATGGCTGTTGGTTCTCTGACGGATGGCTGTTGGTTCTCTGACGGATGGCTGTTGGTTCTCTGACGGATGGCTGTTGGTTCTCTGACGGATGGCTGTTGGTTCTCTGACGGATGGCTGTTGGTTCTCTGACGGATGGCTGTTGGTTCTCTGACGGATGGCTGTTGGTTCTCTGACGGATGGCTGTTGGTTCTCTGACGGATGACTTAGAGACTAATTTATATTACAGTACAGTATGTTGAGGATGCTGAGGTGAACTCTGTTGACGCCCTCTAGACTCTGTCTCTTACGATAAATCTCTGAGCAACATGAAACTATAAACTGAATGTGGTTAGACTGTTTTTTGGTATTCCCTTATAGTTTAATAGTCTGGTCTGGTAGTGATTAACCAGGATGCTGTAGTAGGGTTAGATGCAGTCTGTTCACAGGGAAGGTAACAAGGAGTCAGGATACATCCCTAATGGCACCCCTGGGGCTCTGGTCAAAGTAGTGCACTGTGGGGAATATGGTGCCGTTTGATTTGGGAGACATTCTCAGAGTCCAAACATCTCTGGGGTTTGTCTAATACAGTCAGTCTGGGTTCAGTTATAGTGTACTGGGTTACCGACACACAGTCAGTTGGACGGTGTTTCCTCAGACACATTGGTGTGGCTGAATTCCAGGTTCAGTGAGCAGTGTGTCAAGAAGCAGTGCGGCTTGGCAGGGTTGTGTTTCGGAGGACTCCCAGCTCTCGACCTTCGCCTCTCCCGAGCTCGGACGGGAGTTGCTGTGATAGGACAAGACTATAACCAATATGGATATCACAAACATGGGGATTAAAAGGGGTACTTAAAAAAAAAATATATAAAAAAAATGTAATGAACAGCTAGCGTGTGCTGGTTTATGACAAGCTCTCATTGCAAGGCTGCCATAGTGTTTCTTTACATGACTTTTGACTAGGGAATCTACTCAATACACATGATGACATCTAGTGGTGACGTTATGAACTGCACGGCACTGCATTTCACTGCAAAGGTGGTGAACTTGTGAACAGTGCAGTTTCAGATATACTTTGAGACTGCTGAATGAATTCAACTCTTTATAGTGTGCTTCAGCACAAACACGTCAGCATTCTTATCCATAGATCAAATCAAATCTGATTGCTCTCGTTGCTCATGTTTAGCAGAAGTTATTGTGGGTGTAGTGAAATGCTTGTGTTCCTAATGAATGGCACAGCGGTCTAACGCACTGCATCTCAGTACTAGAGGTGTCACTACAGACCCTGGTTTGATCCCGGACTGTATCACCTCCGGCCGTGATCGGGAGTCCCATAAGGCGACGCACAGTTGGCCCAGGGTTGTCCGGGTTAAGGGAGGGTTTGGCCAGGGTTGTAAAATAACAATTTGTTCATAGACTTGCCTGGTTAAAGGCACAACAAATTATAATATCTATATACAATATACAACAATACACACATCTAAAAGTAAAATAATGGAATTAAGAAATATTTAGATGAGCAATGTGGAATTCCAGAGACTTGTGGTGGGTTCTCCTAGTTTATGACTTGTGGTGGGTTCTCCTAGTTTATGACTTGTGGTGGGTTCTCCTAGTTTATGACGTGTGGTGGGTTCTCCTAGTTTATGACGTGTGGTGGGTTCTCCTAGTTTATGACGTGTGGTGGGTTCTCCAAGTTTATGACGTGTGGTGGGTTCTCCAAGTTTATGACGTGTGGTGGGTTCTCCAGGTTTATGACGTGTGGTGGGTTCTCCTGGTGGGTGGGTTCTCCTGGTTTATGACGTGTGGTGGGTTCTCCAGGTTTATGACGCGTGGTGGGTTCTCCTGGTTTATGACGCGTGGTGGGTTCTCCTGGTTTATGACGCGTGGTGGGTTCTCCTGGTTTATGACGCGTGGTGGGTTCTCCTGGTTTATGACGCGTGGTGGGTTCTCCTGGTTTATGACGCGTGGTGGGTTCTCCTGGTTTATGACGCGTGGTGGGTTCTCCTGGTTTATGACGCGTGGTGGGTTCTCCTGGTTTATGACGCGTGGGGGTTCTCCTGGTTTATGACGCGTGGTGGGTTCTCCTGGTTTATGACGCGTGGGGGTTCTCCTGGTTTATGACGCGTGGTGGGTTCTCCTGGTTTATGACGCGTGGGGGTTCTCCTGGTTTATGACGCGTGGGGGGTTCTCCTGGTTTATGACGCGTGGGGGGTTCTCCTGGTTTATGACGCGTGGGGGTTCTCCTGGTTTATGACGCGTGGGGGTTCTCCTGGTTTATGACGCGTGGGGGTTCTCCTGGTTTATGACGCGTGGGGGTTCTCCTGGTTTATGACGCGTGGGGGTTCTCCTGGTTTATGACGCGTGGGGGTTCTCCTGGTTTATGACGCGTGGGGGTTCTCCTGGTTTATGACGCGTGGTGTGTTCTAGTTTATGACGTGGTGGGTTCTCCTAGTTTATGACGCGTGGTGGTTCTCCTAGTTTTCGTGGTGTGTTCTAGTTTATGACGCGTGGTGGGTTCTCCTAGTTTATGACGCGTGGTGTGTGGTCTCCTAGTTTATGACGCGTGGTGTGTGGTCTCCTAATTTATGCCGCGTGGTGTGTGGTCTCCTAGTTTATGACGCGTGGTGTGTTCTAGTTTATGACGCGTGGTGTGTTCTAGTTTATGACGCGTCGTGGGTTCTCCTAGTTTATGACGCGTGGTGGGTTCTCCTAGTTTATGACGCGTGGTGTGTGGTCTCCTAGTTTATGACGCGTGGTGTGTTCTCCTAGTTTATGACGCGTGGTGGGTTCTCCTAGTTTATGACGCGTGGTGGGTTCTCCTAGTTTATGACGCGTGGTGGGTTCTCCTAGTTTATGACGCGTGGTGTGTGGTCTCCTAATTTATGACGCGTGGTGTGTTCTCCTAGTTTATGACGCGTGGTGTGTTCTAGTTTATGACGCGTGGTGGGTTCTCCTAGTTTATGACGCGTGGTGGGTTCTCCTAGTTTATGACGCGTGGGTGTGGTCTCCTAGTTTATGACGCGTGGGTGTTCTCCTAGTTTATGACGCGTGGTGGGTTCTCCTAGTTTATGACGCGTGGTGGGTTCTCCTAGTTTATGACGCGTGGTGTGTGGTCTCTAATTTATGCCGCGTGGTGTGTGGTCTCCTAGTTTATGACGCGTGGTGTGTTCTAGTTTATGACGCGTGGTGGGTTCTCCTAGTTTATGACGCGTGGTGGGTTCTCCTGGTTTATGACGCGTGGGGGTTCTCCTGGTTTATGACGCGTGGGGGTTCTCCTGGTTTATGACGCGTGGTGGGTTCTCCTGGTTTATGACGCGTGGGGGTTCTCCTGGTTTATGACGCGTGGGGGTTCTCCTGGTTTATGACGCGTGGGGAGTTCTCCTGGTTTATGACGGGGGGTTCTCCTGGTTTATGACGCGTGGGGGGTTCTCCTGGTTTATGACGCGTGGGGGTTCTCCTAGTTTATGACGCGTGGGGGTTCTCCTAGTTTATGACGCGTGGGGGTTCTCCTCGTTTATGACGCGTGGGGGTTCTCCTCGTTTATGACGCGTGGTGGGGTCTCCTAGTTTATGACGCGTGGTGTGTTCTAGTTTATGACGCGTGGTGGGTTCTCCTAGTTTATGACGCGTGGTGGGTTCTCCTAGTTTATGACGCGTGGTGGGTTCTCCTAGTTTATGCCGCGTGGGGGTTCTCCTAGTTTATGCCGCGTGGGGGTTCTCCTAGTTTATGACGCGTGGGGGTTCTCCTAGTTTATGACGCGTGGGGGTTCTCCTAGTTTATGACGCGTGGGGGTTCTCCTAGTTTATGACGCGTGGGGGTTCTCCTAGTTTATGACGCGTGGGGGTTCTCCTAGTTTATGACGCGTGGGGGTTCTCCTCGTTTATGGCGCGTGGGGGTTCTCCTCGTTTATGACGCGTGGGGGTTCTCCCCGTTTATGACGCGTGGGGGGTTCTCCCAGTTTATGGCGCGTGGTGGGTTCTCCTAGTTTATGACGCGTGGGGGGTTCTCCTAGTTTATGACGTGTGGTGTGTTCTGTCTCATAGCTCCGCAGGCGCCGGTGAACTGGCGTCAGGGGAAGCTGCTGGGTCGTGGGGCGTTTGGGGAGGTATACCTCTGTTACGACGCCGACACCGGACGGGAGCTGGCCGCCAAACAGGTGCCCTTTGACCCAGACTGTCAGGAAACCAGCAAGGTGAGTGGGAGGGATCAGATTTACCTGTCTGAACACAGAGCTACCTGAGAACACAGATTTACCTCTCTCCCCCCTTCTCACCCTGTTTTTCTCCCCCGTGTAGGAGGTGAATGCTCTGGAGTGTGAGGTCCAGCTGTTGAAGAACCTGCATCATGAGCGGATCGTTCAATACTACGGGTCTTCCAGGGACCTGGAGAAGAGGAAACTCACCATCTTTGTTGAGTTCATGCCTGGGGTGAGTAGGGGGCAGCTGGGGTGTGTAGGGGGCAGCTGGGGTGCGTAGGGGGCAGCTGGGGTGCGTAGGGGGCAGCTGGGGTGCGTAGGGGGCAGCTGGGGTGCGTAGGGGGCAGCTGGGGTGCGTAGGGGGCAGCTGGGGTGCGTAGGGGGCAGCTGGGGTGCGTAGGGGGGGGGGTGCTAGGGGGCAGCTGGGGGAGCAGTAGGGGGCAGCTGGGGAGCAGGGGGCAGTAGGGGCGTGTGTGGGGGGCAGCTGGGGTGCGTGGGGGCAGGGATGGTGTCTGTTAGATTGGACTGTTGATGTGGTGCGTGATGTTAGCATGAAGACAAGCAGACTTTAAAACAGACTGGTTTACCATCTGAACATTGACTACAATAGAAGTAGACGAGTTTCCTTCAGGCAAGCATCGGAGACAGAACGTTTTATCTGCCAAACCCAAATCAACCCACGGCACACCGCAGTGTCACCAGCTCTCATATCCAGTCATTCCTGTCAGCAGAACACCATGGTTTATGAGGTCATGTTCTCTGGAAACCAGGGAACTAAACGAGTAGCAGTCACCCTCCCTCCTCTTTACCCCAGTCCATTCTTCCCCCTCCTCTTTACCCCAGTCCATTCTTCCCCCTCCTCTGTACCCCAGTCCATTCTTCCCCCTCCTCTTTACCCCAGTCCATTCTTCCCCCTCCTCTTTACCCCAGTCCATTCTTCCCCCTCCTCTTTACCCCAGTCCATTCTTCCCCCTCCTCTGTACCCCAGTCCATTCTACCCCCTCCTCTGTACCCCAGTCCATTCTACCCCCTCCTCTGTACCCCAGTCCATTCTACCCCCTCCTGTGTACCCCAGTCCCAATTCTTTCTTTAACCAGTCCTCTCTGCCCTAGTGGGCCCTGTTATTAATATCCCAGCTGTAACTGAGGCGGTATCGAGGTTAAGTGTCTTAGTCACACATTGTCTGGTCGTGGGACATGTTTATACTTCTCTGAGGTTAGCTGGCAGAGAGGGGGAAGGGTGTTGGTCCGTGGCCTGGGGCCAAGTCAGTGTGTCAGGTCTGGCTACGTTGCTGGGTCCTATCAGCCTCTGAATGGAGTGGAGGGGGACTGGCACCAGCCAGGGAGTAATTGATCTGTTTTACCAAAAGTGTGAAGAGGGGGCAGAACGGAGCAGGAGGGGGCGAACTGGGGAGAGAGGGAAGGGGCCTGCTCCTTGGTTTCCCTGGTGAGGGTCTGTCTGTTGTGCGTCACAGGTGTGACTGAGCAGATCTCGTTTCCCCTCAGAGGACTGAAAACAGGAAGAGAAGGGAATGCTGCCAGGCTACGATGTTAAGGACTGAAAACAGGAGAAATGCTGCAAGCCCTCTGAGGGCTTTCTGTTTTGAAACAATAAACTGATCAAAATGGGCCCTGATGCCCAAGCAGTGCACAGACAAAATGACTGACCCTGTAAAACAACACCTATCATACTACTATGACTGACCCTGTAAAACAACACCTATCATACTACTATGACTGACTCTGTAAAACAACACCTATCATACTACTATGACTGACCCTGTAAAACAACACCTATCATACTACTATGACTGACCCTGTAAAACAACACCTATCATACTACTATGACTGACTCTGTAAAACAACACCTATCATACTACTATGACTGACCCTGTAAAACAACACCTATCATACTACTATGACTGACCCTGTAAAACAACACCTATCATACTACTATGACTGACCCTGTACAACAACACCTATCATACTACTATGACTGACCCTGTAAAACAACACCTATCATACTACTAGGGTAATGTGTTGTTTTACAGGGTCAGCTGTAGTAGTAGTAGTACACCTATCTGGTGTTTGATAATAAAACATGTTTAAGTTAACTGGTCACCTGTCTGGTCTCTGTCAGTCGGTTTGGTCCCCCCGTTGGTCGGCCCGTCTGGTCTCTGTCAGTCGGTATGGTCCCCCCGTTGGTCGGCCCGTCTGGTCTCTGTCAGTCGGTTTGGTCCCCCCGTTGGTCGGCCCGTCTGGTCTCTGTCAGTCGGTTTGGTCCCCCGTTGGTCGGCCCGTCTGGTCTCTCTGTCAGTCGGTTTGTCGGTCTGATCTCCCTGTCGGTCTGATCTCCCTGTCGGTCTGATCTCCCTGTCGGTCTGATCTCCCCGTTGGTCGGCCCGTCTGGTCTCTGTCGGGCTGATCTCTCTGTCGGTCTGGCCTCCCTGTCGGTCTGGCCTCCCTGTCGGTCTGGCCTCTCTGTCAATCGGTCGGTCTGGTGTCTTTCTCGTCTCTCTGTGTGTCTGTCTGGTGTCTGTGGTCGTCTGTCTGTCTATTCGGTATGTCTGTCCCCTCTCTCTGTCTGGTCTGACCAGTTTCTCTGTCTATTCGGTATCTCTGTCCCCTCTCTCTGTCTGGTCTGACCAGTTTCTCTGTCTATTCGGTATCTCTGTCCCGTCTCTCTGTCTGGTCTGACCAGTTTCTCTGTCTATTTCAGGGTTCCATTAAGGACCAGTTGAAGGCATATGGGGCGCTGACAGAGAAGGTGACGCGGCGCTACACCAGACAGATCCTCCAGGGAGTCTTCTACCTTCACAGCAACATGATCGTACACAGAGATATCAAAGGTCTGGTCATATTGACACACAACAACATGATCGTACACAGAGATATCAAAGGTCTGGTCATATTGACACACAGCAACATGATCGTACACAGAGATATCAACGGTCTGGTCATATTGACAGACTTACAGGATGGTGTGTGTATCTGTCAAATCAAATCCCATTTTATTGGTACCGGTGTAGAGTGAGTGAAATGCTTCGTGAAGGTCTGTCCGGTCTGAGACAACAACATAGGAGAATACACTGAACAAAATCAATGGCACGCCAATGGGCCTAAGGATCTCTGTGCAAAGTGGAGCTTTGGCGGCCTCAAAAGCATAGTTACAGTCCTGGGACCGCTTAAATGGTACCTTGGGACTAAGCAGAGTTGAAAGGGGAGCTACTACCGTCGAGAAATTCTTACAGAATGTACGATAGTACCCTACCATCCCCAGGAATTTGCGCAACTGGCGGCAAGTTGTGGGAGCAGGAAAAGCAACAATTGCTTCCACTTTACCAGTTACAGGGCGCACTGGACCTTGTCCCAACGGTACTGGTATCCATGCAGTACTTGTGTAGCATCGCCTTCAGCGTCTGATGCCAGCGTTCGAGAGCCCCGCCTGGTCATGGGCTGGAGACCTGATGACAGCACCTGCTGACGGAACAGTGTAGGAACAACCACTTGACACACTTCACTCCAGTCACCAACGGTGTCATGAGCTGCCCATTTACGCATCAAAACTCCTGCTTCCATAAAGTAGGCGGCCTCTAGTTTTCGCTTCCTCAATGGAAATTACCGAAGCAAAACACTTGCGAAGTCGGTCTCCTTTTTGACATTCAATCACCTTCTTGGGGGTGACATACAAAAGAATCATGTAATTGGGGTGCGATTTTGCTTTTTTACAGGGGTAAAAACTGTCAGCCTTGCAGAAGGAATACTCGGTGCATCGTCTTCTACCTCCATATTCTCAAAAATGGAACTAGACAAATCCACCACATCTCCTAGCTTACGAGATTGTGCCCTCGTTAACACACAAGCAGGCAAAACATGGGAAATGCTTGAACCAATTTATCTGTAGTTTTGATTTCTGGGTCCTCTAACACAGGAGTGATGTTACCACCAGCGATATAGGTGGAGGCATGTGACTGTAGGTAAAGAGGTGGAGGCATGTGACTGGAGGTAAAGAGGTGGAGGCATGTGACTGGAGGTAAAGAGGTGGAGGCATGTGACTGGAGGTAAAGAGGTGGAGGCATGTGACTGGAGGTAAAGAGGTGGAGGCATGTGACTGGAGGTAAAGAGGTGGAGGCATGTGACTGGAGGTAAAGAGGTGGAGGCATGTGACTGGAGGTAAAGAGGTGGAGGCATGTGACTGGAGTAAAGAGGTGGAGGCATGTGAAGAGGTAAAGAGGTGGAGGCATGTGACTGGAGGTAAAGAGGTGGAGGCATGTGACTGGAGGTAAAGAGGTGGAGGCATGTGACTGGAGGTAAAGAGGTGGAGGCATGTGACTGGAGGTAAAGAGGTGGAGGCATGTGACTGGAGGTAAAGAGGTGGAGGCATGTGACTGGAGGTAAAGAGGTGGAGGCATGTGACTGGAGGTAAAGAGGTGGAGGCATGTGACTGGAGGTAAAGAGGTGGAGGCATGTGACTGGAGGTAAAGAGGTGGAGGCATGTGACTGGAGGTAAAGAGGTGGAGGCATGTGACTGGAGGTAAAGAGGTGGAGGCATGTGACTGGAGGTAAAGAGGTGGAGGCATGTGACTGGAGGTAAAGAGGTGGAGGCATGTGACTGGAGGTAAAGAGGTGGAGGCATGTGACTGGATGTGACTGTGACTGGGTAAAGAGGTGGAGGCATGTGACTGGAGGTAAAGAGGTGGAGGCATGTGAGTGGAGGTAAAGAGGTGGAGGCATGTGACTGGAGGTAAAGAGGTAGAGAGGTATGGGCATGTGACTAGGTGGAGGTATGTGACTGTAGGTGGAGGTATGTTGTAACGGTTTTGACTTGAGGTTATTATTTATAGGGGTGCCAGGTAGGTTGTGCCTACCAGAGAAAACATTGGTTTCTCCTTTTAGTTTGGGTGGGAATGAGTCCCATCTGGTCCGTCAAGTCTACACCAATACAAAGGACTTATGTTAAAGTCAGGATGGAAATAAACTTTTCATAAACCCTTAAAACATTGGAAAGAACTTCCAAAACAACAATATTCTTTTGCGTGGGTTGTATTAACAACATCAATGATTACACACACATATAATAATATAACACAATGAGTTCTGGTTCCTCTAGAAATGTCCTGTACCTCGGGCCTAAAAAGAGTCCAGCCCGGTAAAGGAGTTCAGTGAACTCGTGACGTTTGTCCGTTCATTCAGGGTAGCGTAAACCCAGTATTAAACATACCATAAATATAACAATTATTGTACCACAGAACTTTAAAGCGTATCAACTCTTACTAAGTCCTCAACTACAACTAACTACATAAATCATCACAGTATACCTCACATCAAAACAAATACCGTATACAAAAAGGTTGTAGTCAGTCGGTCAGTCAGACAATCCAATCCGCCAGTAGATCTCCAGCGGAGAAAGGCCACGAAGAACGGATATGTGTAGTCCACGGACGCAAAGAGTGGATCCGATCCTGGGTAAACTCTTAGGCTACAAAACACACAGAATAGAGAAGCTTCGGAACTGAGGGTTGAACACATCCTCATTCACGTCTCCATCACAACACCACTTTTGCGCAGCTGATGCTGGCTATTTAATTGGGAATTAAAGGGAAAGCGCCCTATTGGAAGGAGCTGCACTGAGACGGTTCAGAATAATTCAGGGCCGTCACACAGTGACTGTAGGTGGAGGTATGTTACTGTAGGTGGAGGTATGTGACTGTAGGTGGAGGTATGTGACTGTAGGTGGAGGTATGTGACTGTAGGTGGAGGTATGTGACTGTAGGTGGAGGTATGTGACTGTAGGTGGAGGTATGTGACTGTAGGTGGAGGTATGTGACTGTAGGTGGAGGTATGTGACTGTAGGTGGAGGTATGTGACTGTAGGTGGAGGTATGTGACTGTAGGTGGAGGTATGGGACTGTAGGTGGAGGTATGGGACTGTAGGTGGAGGTATGTGACTGAGGTATGGGACTGTAGGTGGAGGTAGACTGTAGGAGAGGTATGTGACTAGGTGGAGGTATGGGACTGTAGGTGGAGGTAAAGAGGTATGTGACTGTAGGTGGAGGTAAAGAGGTATGTGACTGTGGAGGTGGAGGTATGTGAAGGTGGAGGTAGGTATGTGACTGTAGGTGGAGGTAAAGATGTGTATGTGAGGTATGTGTAGGTGGAGGTAAAGAGGTATGTGACTAGGTGGAGGTAAAGAGGTATGTGACTGTAGGTGGAGGTAGAGGTATGTGACTGTAGGTGGAGGTAGAGGTATGTGACTAGGTGGAGGTATGGGACTGTAGGTAGAGGTATGGGAGGTGGAGGTATGGGAAGAGGTATGGGACTGTAGGTGGAGGTATGGGAAAGAGGTATGTGACTGTAGGTGGAGGTATGGGAAGAGGTATGTGACTGTAGGTGGAGGTGGGACTGAGGTGGAGGTAGGTATGTGACTGTAGGTGGTAGGTAGGAGAGGTATGTGACTAGGTGGAGGTAAAGAGGTATGTGACTAGGTGGAGGTAAAGAGGTATGTGACTGTAGGTGGAGGTATAGAGGTATGTGACTAGGTGGAGGTATAGAGGTATGTGACTAGGTGGAGGTAAAGAGGTATGTGACTGTAGGTGGAGGTAGAGGTATGGGACTGTAGGTGGAGGTATGGGACTGTAGGTGGAGGTAGAGAGGTATGTGACTGTAGGTGGCGGTAGAGAGGTATGTGACTGTAGGTGGAGGTAAAGAGGTATGTGACTGTAGGTGGAGGTAAAGAGGTATGTGACTGTAGGTGGAGGTAAAGAGGTATGTGACTGTAGGTGGAGGTATAGAGGTATGTGACTGTAGGTGGAGGTAAAGAGGTATGTGACTGTAGGTGGAGGTAAAGAGGTATGTGACTGTAGGTGGAGGTATAGAGGTATGTGACTGTAGGTGGAGGTATGGGACTGTAGGTGGAGGTATGTGACTGTAGGTGGAGGTAAAGAGGTATGTGACTGTAGGTGGAGGTAAAGAGGTATGTGACTGTAGGTGGAGGTAAAGAGGTATGTGACTGTAGGTGGAGGTAGAGAGGTATGTGACTGTAGGTGGAGGTATAGAGGTATGTGACTAGGTGGAGGTAAAGAGGTATGTGACTGTAGGTGGAGGTAGAGGTATGTGACTGTAGGTGGAGGTATGGGACTGTAGGTGGAGGTAAAGAGGTATGTGACTGTAGGTGGAGGTATGTGACTAGGTGGAGGTATGGGACTGTAGGTGGAGGTATGGACTGTAGGTGGAGGTATGTGACTGTAGGTGGAGGAGAGGTATGTGACTGTAGGTGGAGGTATGTGACTGTAGGTGGAGGTATGTGACTGTAGGTGGAGGTATGTGACTGTAGGTGGAGGTATGTGACTGTAGGTGGAGGTATGTGACTGTAGGTGGAGGAGGTATGTGACTGTAGGTGGAGGTAGAGAGGTATGGGACTGTAGGTGGAGAGGTATGGGACTGTAGGTGGAGGAGAGGTATGGGACTGTAGGTGGAGAGGTATGGGACTGTAGGTGGAGGGAGAGGTATGGGACTGTAGGTGGAGAGGTATGGGACTGTGGTGGAGAGGTATGGACTGTAGGTGGAGGAGTAGGTATGGGACTGTAGGTGGAGGAGGTATGGGACTGTAGGTGGAGGGAGAGGTATGGGACTGTAGGTGGAGACTGTAGGTGGATAAAGAGGGGACTGTAGGTGGAGGAGAGGTATGTGACTGTAGGTGGAGGTATGGGACTGTAGGTGGAGAGAGGTATGGGACTGTAGGTGGAGAGAGGTATGGGACTGTAGGTGGAGGTAAAGAGGTATGGGACTGTAGGTGGAGGTAGAGAGGTATGGGACTGTAGGTGGTAGGGTATGTGAGAGTGGAGGTATGGGACTGTAGGTGGAGGTAGAGAGGTATGGGACTGTAGGTAGAGAGGTATGGGACTGTAGGTGGAGAGAGGTATGGGACTGTAGGTGGAGAGAGGTATGGGACTGTGGAGGTAGAGAGGTATGGGACTGTAGGTGGAGAGAGGTATGGGACTGTAGGTAGAGAGGTATGGGACTGTAGGTGGAGAGAGGTATGGGACTGTAGGTGGAGGTAGAGAGGTATGGGACTGTAGGTAGAGAGGTATGGGACTGTAGGTAGAGGTATGTGACTGTAGGTATAGAGGGGACTGTAGGTGGAGAGAGGTATGGGACTGTGGAGGTAGAGAGGTATGGGACTGTAGGTGGAGAGAGGTATGGGACTGTAGGTAGAGAGGTATGGGACTGTAGGTGGAGAGAGGTATGGGACTGTAGGTGGAGGTAGAGAGGTATGGGACTGTAGGTGGAGAGAGGTATGGGACTGTAGGTAGAGAGGTATGGGACTGTAGGTAGAGAGGTATGGGACTGTAGGTAGAGAGGTATGGGACTGTAGGTAGAGAGGTATGGGACTAGGTAGGTATGGGAGGGGTATGGGACTGTAGGTAGAGGGGTATGGGACTGTAGGTGGAGGTAGAGAGGTATGGGACTGTAGGTAGAGAGGTATGGGACTGTGTAGAGGTATGGGACTGTAGGTAGAGATGTATGGGACTGTAGGTAGAGATGTATGGGACTGTAGGTAGAGAGGTATGGGACTGTAGGTAGAGAGGTATGGGACTGTAGGTAGAGAGGTATGGGACTGTAGGTAGAGAGGTATGGGACTGTAGGTAGAGAGGTGGGATAGGGGACTGTAGGTATGGGAGAGAGGTATGGGACTGTAGGTAGAGAGGTATGGGACTGTAGGTAGAGAGGTATGGGACTGTAGGTAGAGAGGTATGGGACTGTAGGTGGAGAGGTATGGGACTGTAGGTGGAGGTAGAGAGGTATGGGACTGTAGGTGGAGAGGTATGGGACTGTAGGTGGAGAGGTATGGGACTGTAGGTAGAGAGGTATGGGACTGTAGGTAGAGAGGTATGGGACTGTAGGTAGAGAGGTATGGGACTGTAGGTAGAGAGGTATGGGACTGTAGGTAGAGAGGTATGGGACTGTAGGTAGAGAGGTATGGGACTGTAGGTAGAGAGGTATGGGACTGTAGGTGGAGTATGGGACTGTGTATGGGACTGTAGGTGGAGGGGTATGGGACTGTAGGTGGAGGGGTATGGGACTGTAGGTGGAGGGGTATGGGACTGTAGGTGGAGGGGTATGGGACTGTAGGTGGAAGGGTATGGGACTGTAGGTAGAGAGGTATGGGACTGTGGAGGTAGGAGGTATGGGACTGTAGGTAGAGAGGTATGGGACTGTAGGTAGAGAGGTATGGGACTGTAGGTAGAGAGGTATGGGACTGTAGGTAGAGAGGTATGGGACTGTAGGTATGGGACTGTAGAGGTATGGGACTGTAGGTAGGTAGAGAGGTATGGGACTAGGTGGAGGTAGGGAGGTATGGGACTGTAGGTAGAGAGGTATGGGACTGTAGGTAGAGAGGTATGGGACTGTAGGTAGAGAGGTATGGGACTGTAGGTAGAGAGGTATGGGACTGTAGGTAGGAGGGGTATGGGACTGTAGGTGGAGGTGGGAGGTAGAGAGGTATGGGACTGTAGGTAGAGAGGTATGGGACTGTAGGTGGAGGTAGAGTGGTATGGGACTGAGGTAGGTGGGAGGTAGAGAGGTATGGGACTGTAGGTGGAGGTAGAGAGGTATGGGACTGTAGGTGGATGGGGTAGAGAGGTATGGGACTGTAGGTGGAGGTAGAGAGGTATGGGACTGTAGGTAGAGAGGTATGGGACTGTAGGTAGAGGGGTATGGGACTGTAGGTGGAGGTAGAGAGGTATGGGACTGTAGGTGGAGGAGGGTATGGGACTGTAGGTGGAGGTAGAGTGGTATGTGACTAGGTGGAGGTAGAGAGGTATGGGACTGTAGGTGGAGGTAGAGTGGTATGTGACTGTAGGTGGAGTAGAGAGGTATGGGACTGTAGGTGGAGGTATGTGGGACTGTAGGTGGAGGGTATGGGACTGAGGTAAAGAGGTATGGGACTGTAGGTGGAGGTAAAGAGGTATGGGACTGGAGGTGACTGTAGGTAAGAATGACTGTAGGCCAGGTATGGGACTGTAGGTGGAGGTACACCATATGGGATAGGTTAAGTGGTTTGACTAGGTGGATGACACAACTGTAGGTGGAGGTATGGGACTGTAGGTGGAGGTAGAGAGGTAAAGAGGTATGTGACTGTAGGTGGAGGTAAAGAGGTATGGGACTGGAGGTGCGAGTAAGAATGACGGCCAGGCACGACTCCAACACCATAATTTAATTTGCTGATGACACAACTGTGGTAGGCCTGATCACCGACAACGATGAGACAGCCTATAGGAAAGATGTCAGAGACCTGGCCGTGTGGTGCCAGGACAACCTCTCCCTCAACGTGATCAAGACTAAGGAGATGATTGTGGACTACAGGACTAGGAGGACCGAACACTGCCCCATTCCAATCGACGGGGCTGTAGTGTACGGGTTCGAGAGTGAATGTCCACATCACCAACGAACTAACATGGTCCAAACACACCAAGACAGTTGTGAAGAGGACACGACAAAGCCTATTCCCCCTCAGGAGACTGAAAAGATTTGGCATGGGTCCTCAGATCCTCAAAGTTATACAGCTGCACCATCGAGAGCATCCTGACTGGTTGCATCACTGCCTGGTATGGCAACTGCTCATCATCCAACCGTAAGGCACTACAGAAGGTAGTGTGTACAGCCCAGTACATCACTGGGGCCAAGCTTCCTGCCATCCAGGACCTCTATACCAGGTGGTGTCAGAGGAAGGCCCTAAAAATGGTCAAAGACTCCACACCCAAGTCATAGACTGTTCTCTTTGCTACCGCACGGAAAGTGGTACCGGAGCACCAAGTCTAGGACCAAAAGGCTCCTCAACAGCTTTTACCCCCAAACCATAAGACTGCTGAACAACTAATCAACTGACCACCGGACTATTTACATTGACCCCCCCTCCTCCATTTGTTTTGTACACTGCTGCTACTCTCTGTTTATTATCTATGCATAGTCACTACCTACATGTCCAAATTACCTCGACTAACCTGAATCCCGCACATTGAATCGGTACCAGTAACCCCTGTATATAGTCTCGTTATTGTTATTTTATTGGGTTACTCTTTATTTTTTACTTTAGTTTATTTGGTAAATATTTTATCTTTCTTGAACTGCATTGTTGGTTGTAAGTAAGCATTTCACGGTAAGGTCTACATCTATTGTATTCGGCGCATGTGACAAAGTTTGATTTGTTTTGAGAGATGAGCAAAAGGGAGGCCTCGGGAAGGACCTCTAAGCCTGTGATAGGTCCCTTTGTCTCTGTCTGTCTGTGTGTCTGTCTGTGTGTCTGTCTGTGTGTCTGTCTGTGTGTCTTTCTGTGCCAATGTCAATGGCAGATCACTTTTTTTGTAGCTACTTTCTCTAATTTGTGTGAAAAAGTATGAGTGGAAATATTATGGTCCATGTGTGAAGAGACTAGTGGTAGTATTATAGTAGTATTATATTATATAGTGGTAGTATTATAGTAGTATTATATTATGGTGTGAGAGTAGTATAGCAGTATTATATAGTAGTAGTATTATATGGTGGTAGTATTATAGTAGTATTATACAGTAGTGGTATTATATCATATAGTGGTAGTATTATAGTAGTATTATATAGTAGTAGTATTGTATTCTATAGTGGTAATATTATAGTAGTGTTATATAGTAGTAGTATTGTATTATATAGTGGTAGTATTATAGTGGTATATTATATTGTGGCAGTATTATAGTAGTATTATATAGTAGCAGCAGTATATTATGTAGTGGTGGTATTATAGTAGTAATATATTATATAGTGGTAGTATTATAGTAGTATTATATAGTAGTAGTATTACATTATATAGTGGTTGTATTATAGTAGTATTATATAGTAGCAGTAGTATATTATGTATTGGTTGTATTTATAGTAGTAATATATTATATAGTGGTAGTATTATAGTAGTATTATATAGTAGTAGTATTACATTATATAGTGGTTGTATTATAGTAGTATTATATAGGGGTAGTATTATAGTAGTATTATATTATATAGTGGTAATATTATAGTAGTGTTATATAGTAGTAGTATTGTATTATATAGTGGTAGTATTATAGTGGTATATTATATTGTGGCAGTATTATAGTAGTATTATATAGTAGCAGCAGTATATTATGTAGTGGTGGTATTATAGTAGTAATATATTATATAGTGGTAGTATTATAGTAGTATTATATAGTAGTAGTATTACATTATATAGTGGTTGTATTATAGTAGTATTATATAGTAGCAGTAGTATATTATGTATTGGTTGTATTTATAGTAGTAATATATAGTGGTAGTATTATAGTAGTATTATATAGTAGTAGTATTACATTATATAGTGGTTGTATTATAGTAGTATTATATAGGGGTAGTATTATAGTAGTATTATATTATATAGTGGTAGTATTAAAGTATTATATAGTAGTGGTATTATATAGGGGTAGTATTATATATTAGTAGTATTATATAGTGGTAGCATTATAGTGGTATTATATAGTAGTAGCATTATAGTGGTATTATATAGTAGTAGTATTATAGGGGTAGTATTATATTACTATTATATAGTAGTATTATATATAGTGGTAGTATTATAGTAGTAGTATTATATTATATAGTGCTAGTATTATAGCAGTAGTATATTATGTGGTGGTAGTATTATAGTAGTAGTATACTATATAGTGGGAGTATATTAGTAGTATTATATAGTGGTAGCATTAGTGGTATTATATAGTAGTAGTATAATATTATTTAGTGGTAGTATTATAGGGGTAGTATTATAGTACTATTGTATAGTAGTATTATATCATATAGTGCTAGTATTATAGTAGTATTATATAGTAGTATTATATTATATAGTGCTAGTATTATAGCAGTAGTATATTATGTGGTAGTATTATAGTAGTAGTATACTATATAGTGGGAGTATTATAGTAGTATTATATAGTGGTAGTATCATAGTAGTATTATATAGTGGTAGTATCATAGTAGTATTATATAGTGGTAGTATCATAGTAGTATTATATAGTGGTAGTATCATAGTAGTATTATATAGTGGTAGTATCATAGTAGTATTATATAGTGGTAGTATCATAGTATTATATTATATAGTGCTAGTATTATAGTATCATTATATTATATAGTGGTAGTATAGTGGTAGTATTATATTATATAGTGCTAGTATTATAGTATCATTATATTATATAGTGGTATTATAGTGGTAGCATTATATTATATAGTGGTAGTATTATAGAGTGGTAGTATTATAGTTGTATTATAAAGTAGTAGTATTATATAGTGGTAGTATTATAGTATCATTATATTGTATAGTGGTAGTATTATAGTAGTATTATATAGTGGTGGTATTATAATAGTGTTATAATATATAGTGGTAGTATTATAGTTGTATTATAAAGTAGTAGTATTATATAGTGGTAGTATTATAGTATCATTATATTATATAGTGGTAGTATTATATTATATAGTGGTAGTATTATAGTAGTAGTGTTACATTATATAGTGGTAGTATTATATAGTAGTAGTATTACATTATATAGTGGTAGTATTATAATAGTGTTATAATATATATATATTATATAGTGGTCGTATTATAGTAGTAGTAGTATTACATTATATAGTGGTAGTATTATAGTTGTATTCTATAGTGGTAGTATTTTTCTTCATACTCTCTGTTGTCCTCTAGGTGCCAACATCCTGAGAGACTCCACTGGCAACATAAAGCTGGGGGACTTTGGGGCCAGTAAACGCATCCAGACCATCTGTATGTCAGGAACTGGCATCAAATCCGTCACCGGCACACCTTACTGGATGAGCCCAGAAGTCATCAACGGAGAAGGATACGGACGCAAAGCTGATGTCTGGTAAAAAGCATAGACTCATAATGCAGTCAGATGGCTCTTTTTTTAGTGCCATTCACACGTTTTGCGATATCAAATTGTGAAACAAATTCCTGATTTTCTTGCCTTGTTTAAGAATATACACTAATGTTAAAGGTGATTTATTTCTCATGTTTGTCTCCTGATGTACTAGATGAAGTGGTTCTGTCTCCATAAAGTGTTTTGTCTGTCAGGTCTGTGGCGTGCACAGTGGTGGAGATGCTTACCCAGAAGCCTCCCTGGGCGGAATACGAGGCCATGGCAGCTATCTTTAAGATAGCCACGCAGCCCACCAAGCCCTTCCTCCCTGAGGGTGTTTCCGAGGCCGCCCGGGACTTTGTGCGCCAGGTGTTCATAGAGGAGAAGTGGCGTCCCACGGCCGAGAACCTCCTCTCACACCCCTTCGTCCAAGGGGGGTTCTGACCCTGACCTCTAACACCCCCAGGGCCACCCTGCCTCCCAGGCCTCTCCACAGCTCCAGTCCTCCAGGCTTCCAGGGCCCAGCACCACTCCACTCCAGGGCCCAGCACCATGATGCCAGACCTGATCATAACCTGAGCCCCAGTCTCTCTCCTTCACCAGCTAACTGACCCCAGACCTGATCATAACCTGAGCCCTAATCGCTCCTATATTTTGTCTGTCTTGTGATCAGTGGTCACCTTCTATATTCTGTTAGGTTAAGAGCAAACTCTGAAAATACATCCCATCTGTCAGGACTGTAAGTTAGTCATCTAGTGTCCCTGTTGTCTTTGAGTAATATTCTGCTTCAAAGGGGATTATGAACCATTTTTGTAATACATCCTAGATGAACACTTGCAGTTACCTTAACAGTTGATGTCTATACTTTGACCTGAGATATGTACATTTAGTTTTGTCTGAATTGCCAAACGCCTTACAATGACGAGTTGTAAAATAGCATTTATGTACATTTACAGAATGACCCTGTTTCTACAACACTCTTTCTAATTCGGAAAGAGACAGTTGCACATTTTATAGCATGTATTCAGTAGGTGCCCCATTGCAGGATAATCAACAGGAAAAAATAGATGCTGTAAATATATTTGACATTTTTATAATTTCATAATGAGAATGTTTTTTTTTATTCCACTGTTTGGAGAAAAATACCAAACATTTGTATTGTTGTGAATGGTTACTCGCTGTGTATAAGCAAGCAGTTCTCCTACGCTGACCAGCCTGTTTAAATCCACGTATGTGCCATGTTTCTTCTATCCCAGTGTATTGTTCACCAGCACAGAACTGTCCGAAGAGAGTTCAGTAATACTCCTTGTTCTTCCCAGAGTTGGAAACAAAAATAACTCTCCCATCTAGAACATGGATTTCTTAGCCAGTGAATCAGTCCTCAGCCTGAAATCCAGAACATGTTTTGTGATAACTTTCAACTCCATGTACAGTTGAAGTCTGTAGTTTACATACACCTTAGCCAAATACATTTAAACTCAGTTTTTCACAATTCCTGACATTACATCCCAGTAAAAATTCCCTGTCTTAGGTCAGTTAGGACCACCACTTTATTATAAGAATGTGAAATGTCAGAATAATAGTAGAGATAATTATTTATTTCAGCTTTTATTTCTTTCATCACATTCCCAGTGGGTCAGAAGTTTACATACAGTCAATTAGTATTTGGTAGGATTGCCTTTAAATTGTTTCACTTGGGTCAAATGTTTTGGGTAGCCTTCCACAAGCTTCCCACAATAAATTGGGTGAATTCTGTCCCATTCCTCCTGAGAGAGATGGTGTGACTGCGTCAGGTTTGTAGGTTCTGCCCACAAATTTTCTATAGGATTGAGGTCAGGGCTTTGTGATGGCCACTACAATACCTTGACTTTGTTGTCCATGAGACATTTTTCCACAACTTTGGAAGTATGCTTGGGGTCATTGTCCATTTGGAAGACCCATTTGCAACCAAGCTTTAACTTCCTGACTGATGTCTTGAGATGTTGCTTCAATATATCCACCTATTTTTCCTCCCTTATGATGCAATCTATTTTGTGAAGTGCACCAGTCCCTCCTGCAGCAAAGCACCCCCACAACATGATGCTGCCACCCCCGTGCTTCACGGTTGGGATGGTGTTCTTCGGCTTGCAAGCATCCCCCTTTTTCCTCCAAACATAACAATGGTCATTATGGCCAAACAGTTCTATTTTTGTTTCATCAGACCAGAGGACATTTCTCCAAAAAGTACAGTCTTTGTCTACAAACCGTAGTCTGGCTTTTTTATGACGGTTTTGGAGCAGTGGGTTCTTACTTGCGGAGCGGCCTTTCAGGTTATGTCGATATAGGACTCATTTTACTGTGGATATAGATACTTTTGTACCTGTTTCCTCCAGCATCTTCACAATGTCCTTTGCTGTTCTGTGATTGATTTGCACTTTTTGCACCAAAGTACGTTCATCTCTAGGAGACAGAATTGGTCTCCTTCCTGATCGGTATAATGGCTGCGTGGTCCCATGGTGTTTATACTTGCGTACTATTGTTTGTACAGATGAACTTGGTACCTTCAGGCGTTTGGAAATTGCTCCCTAGGATGAACCAGACTTGCAAAGCAAAGAAGCACTGAGTTTGAAAGTAGGCCTTGAAATACATCCACAGGTACTCCTCCAATTGACTCAAATGATGTCAATTAGCCTATCAGAAGCTTCTAAAGCCATGACATAATTTTCTGGAATTTTCCAAGCTGTTTAAAGGCACAGTCAACTTAGTGTATGTAAACTTCTGACCCACTGTAATTGTGATACAGTGATTTATAAGTGAAATAATCTGTCTGTAAACAATTGTTGGAAAAATGACTTGTGTCATGTACAAAGTAGATGTCCTAAACGACTTGCCAAAACTATAGTTTGTTAACAAGACATTTGTGAAGTGGTTGAAAAACGAGTTTTAATGACTCCAACCTAAGTGTATGTAAACTTCCGACTTCAACTGTACTCTGTTGTTTTGAATGACAATGCATGGAAAGTAAGTGTAACCCGAGTGGATGTGTGATACTTACTCTTCAGCCTGAATTGTCCCCACTTGCGCCAGTGATTAGCTAGCTTTTCACATGGCGCCGACTGGTAAGATGCTTCAGGAGTGCAGTCGGTCACGCGTGCTAGCAAGGCAGAGGTCCCGAGTTCAGTCCAGGTATGGGCCAAATCGGGACGAGGAGGTACTCGCTAAGCAAGCAGCATGACGTCCTTTACATTAGCACAAATAGAACGTGGATTTCTCAGCCATTTTATCACTCCAGGACCTACCCCTCTGCTGTAGATGGAAGTCTCCCTGTACCGAGGACCTCTACCCCTCTGCTGTAGATGGAAGTCTCCCTGTACCGAGGACCTCTACCCCTCTGCTGTAGATGGAAGTCTCCCTGTACCGAGGACCTCTACCCCTCTGCTGTAGATGGAAGTCTCCCTGTACCGAGGACCTCTACCCCTCTGCTGTAGATGGAAGTCTCCCTGTACCGAGGACCTCTACCCCTCTGCTGTAGATGGAAGTCTCCCTGTACCGAGGACCTCTACCCCTCTGCTGTAGATGGAAGTCTCCCTGTACCAAGGACATACCCCTTTGCACTCCCACTCGCCAAGTGCCCTTTTGGGTGGTGGCATAATCATTATTTTTATATACAGTTGTTGTTCTGAACCCACTTGCCCCCAAGTTGGTGTACTTTTTTCATTTCGAGCACCTTCCCCCTGGAAGGTCTGGACACGGCCCTGCTGTAGGTTGTCCTCAGATGTTGACTGGCAGCTTGGTGCAAACTCTAGGCTACTGTGCTAGACTTGCTACCGCAAGGGACCTAATGGGAATGTGATGTAAAGACTTCTGAATGTTTTAATAGCTGGTCTGATTGAGCAGCAACATCTCACAGGTCCAGGCGTTGCATCATATCAAACCAAACATTCAATACTGTCACCATATTGCCTTGAATTGCATGATTCACTAGACTGTGGCGGGTGGTTCGCTCACTAGACTGTGGCGGGTGGTTCGCTCACTAGACTGTGGCGGGTGGTTCACTAGACTGGCGGGTGGCTCACTAGACTGTGGCGGGTGGTTCGCTCACTAGACTGTGGCGGGTGGTTCGCTCACTAGACTGTGGCGGGTGGTTCGCTCACTAGACTGTGGCGGGTGGTTCGCTCACTAGACGGGTGTAGACTGTGGCGGGTGGTTCACGCTCACTAGACTGTGGCGGGTGGTTCGCTCACTAGACTGTGGCGGGTGGTTCGCTCACTAGACTGTGGCGGGTGGTTCGCTCACTAGACTGTGGCGGGTGGTTCGCTCACTAGACTGCGGCAGGTGGTTCATTCTGTTTTATCTTGGGCTGAGAAGGACTTGACATGGCTTTAGTGTGTATATATATAGTAGTGTATATAGTAGTAGTACAACACAGCTAAAGGGCTGGATCGGAAACGGGGACAGAAGGAGCAGCCAGCTATGGTCTATATCAGGCAGCATCACCATAACAGGCTATATCAGGCAGCATCTCCATAACAGGCTATATCAGGCAGCATCTCCATAACAGGCTATATCAGGCAGCATCACCATAACAGGCTATATCAGGCAGCATCACCATAACAGGCTATATCAGGCAGCATCACCATAACAGGCTATATCAGGCAGCATCTCCATAACAGGCTATATCAGGCAGCATCTCCTTCTCCATCTCCTTCTTACTAAGTTATGAGCAAACTGATGGATCAACAGTATTCACCATGCCACTGCCTTGTCTCACACTGCTCTTAGTTCAGGAAACAATCACTTTACCTGACTGTGGAACACATGTAATAAACGACCTGATGGTGGAACACATTTAATAAACGACCTGACTGTGGAACACATTTAATAAACGACCTGACTGTGGAACACATTTAATAAACGACCTGATGGTGGAACACATTTAAATAGGTGGTGAATGTGCATTCTAATGTAATGTAGGCCTGTGCTGCCCAATGCCAGAGTCTAGATGCTGTGTTGTAGAGAGACAGACGGCACAATGCCAGAGTCTAGATGCTGTGTTGTAGAGAGACAGACGGCACAATACTAGATGCTGTGTTGTACACAGAGCACATTATTGGCTTTGCTGGCGTTCTCCTGTAATAAAGAAATGATTGTACTGTAAATACATATTTTATAGCACTTTTATATGAAATGACATTTCCTTATACCTGTTAGATTCCCATGCTATAGAGATGGTCTGATCCAGACAGTGGCTCATGACAAGGAGCAGTATGTATGGACTGTACTATGTTTCTGTACTATATACACTGCTCAAAAAAATAAAGGGAACACTAAAATAACACATCCTAGATCTAAATGAATGAAATATTCTTATTAAATACTTTTTTTCTTTACATAGTTGAATGTGCTGACAACAAAATCACACAAAAATGATCAATGGAAATCAAATTTATCAACCCATGGAGGTCTGGATTTGGAGTCACACTCAAAATTAAAGGGGAAAACCACACTACAGGCTGATCCAACTTTGATGTAATGTCCTTAAAACAAGTCAAAATGAGGCTCAGTAGTGTGTACGGCCTCCACGTGCCTGTATGACCTCCCTACAACGCCTGGGCATGCTCTTGATGAGGTGGCGGATGGTCTCCTGAGGGATCTCCTCCCAGACCTGGACTAAAGCATCCGCCAAGTCCTGGACAGTCTGTGAATGGAGCGAGACATGATGTACCAGATGTGCTCAATTGGATTCAGGTCTGGGGAACGGGCGGGCCAGTCCATAGCATCAATGCCTTCCTCTTGCAGGAACTGCTGACACACTCCAGCCACATGAGGTCTAGCATTGTCTTGCATTAGGAGGAACCCAGGGCCAACCGCACCAGCATATGGTCTCACAAGGGGTCTGAGGATCTCATCTCGGTACCTAATGGCAGTCAGGCTACCTCTGGCGAGCACATGGAGGGCTGTGCGGCCACCCAAAGAAATGCCACCCCCACACCATGACTGACCCACCGCCAAACCGGTCATGCTGGAGGATGTTGCAGGCAGCAGAACGTTCTCCACGGCGTCTCCAGACTGTCACGTGCTCAGTGTGAACCTGCTTTCATCTGTGAAGAGCACAGGGCGCCAGTGGCGAATTTGCCAATCTTGATGTTCTCTGGCAAATGCCAAACGTCCTGCACGGTGTTTGGCAGTAAGCACAACCCCCACCTGTGGACGTCGGGCCCTCATACCACCCTCATGGAGTCTGTTTCTGACCGTTTGAGCAGACACATGCACATTTGTGGCCTGCTGGAGGTCATTTTGCAGGGCTCTGGCAGTGCTCCTCCTGCTCCTCCTTGCACAAAGGCGGAGGTAGCGGTCCTGCTGCTGGGTTGTTGCCCTCCTACGGCCTCCTCCACGTCTCCTGATGTACTGGCCTGTCTCCTGATAGCGCCTCCATGCTCTGGACATTACGCTGACAGACACAGCAAACCTTCTTGCCACATCTCGCATTGATGTTCCATCCTGGATGAGCTGCACTACCTGAGCCACTTGTGTGGGTTGTAGACTCCGTCTCATGCTACCACTAGAGTGAAAGCACCGCCAGCATTCAAAAGTGACCAAAACATCAGCCAGGAAGCATAGGAACTGAGAAGTGGTCTGTGGTCACCACCTGCAGAACCACTCCTTTATTGGGGGTGTCTTGCTAATTGCCTATAATTTCCACCTGTTGTCTATTCCATTTGCACAACAGCATGTGAAATGTATTGTCAATCAGTGTTGCTTCCTAAGTGGACAGTTTTATTTCACAGAAGTGTGATTGACTTGGAGTTACATTGTGTTGTTTAAGTGTTCCCTTTATTTTTTTGAGCAGTGTATATATATATATATATATATATATATGGACTGTACTGTATGTCTGTACTGTATGTCTGTACTGTATGTGGACTACTGTATGTCTGTACTATATATGTGGACTGTACTGTATGTCTGTACTATATATGTGGACTGTACTGTATGTCTGTACTATATATGTGGACTGTACTGTATATGTGGACTGTACTGTATGTCTGCAGGCTTTTGATTGGGGCTTCTTTAGAATGAATTCCCTTGTTGAAGAAGCCTGGAATTAAACGTGTCCTGTTATTGATCCTTTGTACATTTTACATATAAGTTAATACATCAAATGTCTAAAACCAAGATGTCTCTGTCTTACTTTGTTGCTTGTTTTTTTTTACACATTTACCATTTTGCTTTGTCACTTGACTCCATTCTACATTTTTATAAAATAATTGGTGTTTTTCACTATTTTAAACCTCTAATAGCCTTTGTTTCTTGACTATGGTGGTGTTGTGTCTTTACTATCATTAAAAGAAGACTTATTTTTCATCAAAGATTCTCTGTAATTAGTATTACGAGATTAAACTGATTAATCATGTAACTGTAATTAACTAGGAAGTCGGGGCACCAAGGAAAATATTCAGATTACAAAGTTATAATTTTCCTAATATAACTTTTCAGATATTTTATATCTGATCAATTAGTCTTTGAATCAATGACTTATTTACTTTACCTCACGTTAGTCTCATTCCAAACGTCGTAAATTGTTGGTTATCTGCACGAACTGGTCTTCACTATGAGTCATCCATACATCAATTGTCTTAAATAATTTATTTACTAACTAAGTAATACACAGAAATGCATAAACAAACAGTTGATAGTTACAAGGAAATGATAACGGCGTTTCCCTAGTGGGATAAACCGGTATCGCGGCTTGGTGTACAAAAGGGAAGTGGGGGTCGACTGAGATAAGACAACACAATGCTAATTGTGTTGAAATAATAATCCTTTGCACATGAAAGCTCACTCATTCGGGAACAATTGCAATCAAGTTTGTTTCTTCTGGAGTGTCTGTCCTATCTGCCGTGGTTAGAATGGATAGTTCAGAGTGACATTCATTAATGTCGTGATGGATAGATGTCTGCGGTTGTCGGTTTTCGCGTTCAATGATACCGAATTCCTAGCTGCAGACTAGTAATTAATATCAAAGACTTGTTCTTATTCTGTCTGTATCGATAGTCTAAGAGTTTAACCATGTGGTATGGTTAAAAGATTCAGCCATCTACTCAAACCTTGGCCCTCTTGTTATCGAAGTAAGCTGGTCTGCAACCTTTGTCCTCTCATGATTGAGAGAAACATGGTCTGTTGAGAACTTCTCATAGTTGGGGATTTAATCGGGAGTTGTAGAAAAGGGCCTGTCCAAAATCACATTACAAAATGTTATAAACAGTATCATCCTCACTCATTCATCTTATACAGCAATTAGATGTAAACCTCATATCTGAGGCTATTATATAAACAGCGTTATGGTAATGTGGCTGTATTGTCTCTCATGAGTTTCACCAATTGTACCAACCGGACCAGTTCGTAGCTGGATTCTTCACCAATCTTTTATACCTTCTCCGGAACATAAATGTTGTTCGGACCTCAAGTTCTGTGAGGTGGAAGAAATTCCTTTGTTCTCTATGAAAATTCATTCTGTCTCTATACTGTGGCAATGAGGAGATCATCTCCTCCCGGAATTTCCGACCTCTCTGACCACAGCAGCCTAGTTGTAGGAAGCAGGGAGAGGGGTATGGGGCTTGCTGTACCCAAAGAGGGCAACGTCATGACAGGGTGTTGATAAAATCATGTTATTACTAAATAATTAAATAACTGGTTATAAGGAAATCACCCATGATCTCATTTTGACGGAAATTATATCATCACGGGAAATGGGAAAGATAACGTTATGACGGGAAAGATAACGTTATAACGGGAAAGATAACGTTATGATGGTAAAGATAACGTTATAACGGGAAAGATAATGTTACGATGGTAAAGATAATGTTATGACGGGAAAGATAACATTATAACGGGAAAGATAACGTTATAATGGGAAAGATAACGTTATGATGGTAAAGATAACGTTATAATGGGAAAGATAACGTTATAACGGGAAAGATAACGTTATGATGGGAAAGATAACGTTATAATGGGAAAGATAACGTTATAATGGTAAAGATAATGTTATAATGGGAAAGATAACGTCCGGAAATGGCGCAGCCCTGGCCTTAGTTATCTTTGTTTTCTTTATTCTTTTGGTTAGGCCAGGGTGTGACATGGGTGATGTATGGTTTTTGTCTCATCTACGGTGTTTGTACTGACTAGGGTTTTTTGTAGATTTATGGGGTTGTGTTAATTCTAGGTGTTTATGTAAGTCTATGGTTGCCTGGATTGGTTCTCAATCAGAGGCAGGTGTTTATCGTTGTCTCTGATTGGGAACCATATTTAGGTAGCCATGTTCTGTGGGTACTTTGGTGGGTGATTGTTTCCTTTGTCAGTGTTTGTGCCACACGGGACTGTTTCGTTGCCAGTTCACTTTATTATTGTTGTATTTCTTAATAAAAACCATGAACACCTACCACGCTGCATATTGGTCCGATCCTTGTTTCACCTCTTCAGAGGAAGAGGAGGAAATCTGCCGTGACAATAATATAGATTTCTACATTTATTTTGCAATGCTCGCGTGTGGTGTGATCAGCCTGTTAGAGAGTTGAGTTGATACTAGAAGGGGCAACTGGAAACACTAAGGCCTTGTATGAGGGTCAACTTCCCAAAATGCATTGCCTTTTAGATAACTGGTTATTTATTGGCTTGCTTTTTGTTTCTACATGTTCATTTTGGTTTTGAGAAGGTACTGCTGAATGTGTTGACCATATACTGCTGAATGTGTTGACCATATACCGCTGAATGTGTTGACCATATACTACTGAATGTGTTGACCATATACTGCTGAATGTGTTGACCATATACCGCTGAATGTGTTGACCATATACTGCTGAATGTGTTGACCATATACTGCTGAATGTGTTGACCATATACTGCTGAATGTGTTGACCATATACTGCTGAATGTGTTGACCATATACTGCTGAATGTGTTGACCATGTACTGCTGAATGTGTTGACCATATACTACTGAATGTGTTGACCATATACTGCTGAATGTGTTGACCATATATATACCTGCTGAATGTGTTGACCATATACTGCTGAATGTGTTGACCATATACTGCTGAATGTGTTGACCATATACTGCTGAATGTGTTGACCATATACTGCTGAATGTGTTGACCATATACTGCTGAATGTGTTGACCATGTACTGCTGAATGTGTTGACCATATACTGCTGAATGTGTTGACCATATACTGCTGAATGTGTTGACCATATACTGCTGAATGTGTTGACCATATATGCTGAATGTGTTGACCATATACTGCTGAATGTGTTGACCATATACTGCTGAATGTGTTGACCATATACCATGACCATATACTGCTGAATGTGTTGACCATATACTGCTGAATGTGTTGACCATGTACTGCTGAATGTGTTGACCATATACTGCTGAATGTGTTGACCATATACTGCTGAATGTGTTGACCATATACTGCTGAATGTGTTGACCATATACTGCTGAATGTGTTGACCATATACTGCTGAATGTGTTGACCATATACTGCTGAATGTGTTGACCATATACTGCTGAATGTGTTGACCATATACTGCTGAATGTGTTGACCATATACTGCTGAATGTGTTGACCATATACTGCTGAATGTGTTGACCATATACTGCTGAATGTGTTGACCATATACTGCTGAATGTTGACCATATACTGCTGAATGTGTTGCATATACTGCTGAATGTGTTGACCATATACTGCTGAATGTGTTGACCTGAATGTACTGCTGAATGTGTTGACCATATACCATATACTGCTGAATGTGTTGACCATATACTGCTGAATGTGTTGACCATATACTGCTGAATGTGTTGACCATATACTGCTGAATGTGTTGACCATATACCTGAATGTGTTGCTACTGCTGAATGTGTTGACCATATACTGCTGAATGTGTTGACCATATACTGCTGAATGTGTTGACCATATACTGCTGAATGTGTTGACCACATACTGCTGAATGTGTTGACCATATACCGCTGAATGTGTTGACCATATACTGCTGAATGTGTTGACCATATACTGCTCAATGTGTTGACCATATACTGATGAATGTGTTGACCATATACCATATACTGCTGAATGTGTTGACCATATACTGCTGAATGTGTTGACCATATACTGCTGAATGTGTTGACCATATACTGCTGAATGTGTTGACCATATACTGCTGAATGTGTTGACCATATACTGCTGAATGTGTTGACCATATACTGCTGAATGTGTTGACCATATACTGCTGAATGTGTTGACCATATGACCATATACTGCTGAATGTGTTGACCATATACTGCTGAATGTGTTGACCATATACTGCTGAATGTGTTGACCATATACTGCTGAATGTGTTGACCATATACCGCTGAATGTGTTGACCATATACTGCTGAATGTGTTGACCATATACTGCTGAATGTGTTGACCATATACTGCTGAATGTGTTGACCATATACTGCTGAATGTGTTGACCATATACCTGCTGAATGTGTTGACCATATACTGCTGAATGTGTTGACCATATACCGCTGAATGTGTTGACCATATACTGCTGAATGTGTTGACCATATACCTGAATGTGTTGCTCTGAATGTGTTGACCACATACTGCTGAATGTGTTGACCATATACCGCTGAATGTGTTGACCATATACTGCTGAATGTGTTGACCATATACCGCTGAATGTGTTGACCATATACTGCTGAATGTGTTGACCATATACCGCTGAATGTGTTGACCATATACTGCTGAATGTGTTGACCATATACCGCTGAATGTGTTGACCATATACTGCTGAATGTGTTGACCATATACCGCTGAATGTGTTGACCATATACCGCTGAATGTGTTGACCATATACTGCTGAATGTGTTGACCATATACTGCTGAATGTGTTGACCATATACCGCTGAATCTGTTGACCACATACTGATGAATGTATCATGTGGTAATATAGACATGTCTGAATGATCAGCCTTCACACCAAGATACTCACAAGACTATTTTGTATTTGGTGTTTTGTCATGTCTGATATGTCAAGAAGAACTGCAAAACCAATCGAGGTAGTAGCTGTATTTGGTGTTCACTCTCTACAAAAGCAGCCATATCATTAACATGGTTCATAAGTAACATGTTCTAAGGTGTCTTGCTGTTTCCTATCAGGGAGGAAGGAAGTGAAGGATAACAGCTGGCCCACTGCCAGCTCTGTATTTCAGGGCTGTTTATCAGAATGGGGAAGCGAAACCTTTCTACTGAAATACAGTTTAAACTCCCCATGCTCAGACTAAATGCAACAGGGAACACTTCTAATAAAGACCAGAGGGGATTATCCCACTGCTGCCACCAATGTAGCGACTGAGGGAAGGGGGAATAGCTGTAACAGGGGCTGTGGTGCGAGCACATTACCTGTGCTGAAATGTCCAGACACTGACAGATGCCATTTATATATATCACCAGCCCCCATTAATTATATTGTATAACTTGTGTATAACTATATCATACACAACAATATTTCCATAATTCAGGGAAAAATATATTTTTCTAATCTGGGTAAATAAACCATGTCTCTTCCGTGTGTGACGCAAGCAGGTATTGATAAAGCGTTTCCTCATTCTCTGTCAATGGGAAGTTCGTTTTGCGTGGCCCGGTACCCCAGGATCAGATTTAGTTGATTTTAGAACATTCCATTGGTCCATAAGTGAAATCTCCACTCAACCGGGGCACCGGGCCAGCCAGCCCCTCCCCTGGTCCATCCCCCTGGTCAGGCCTCTACAAAAGCCTCAGTCATTTCTAGTACATGCAATCAATAACTTTCACAACCACCGAAGCCCTCAGAAACGGAACAATTCTTCTAGTTTGGACACATCTGTTTCTTTCGGATTAAATGACAAATCAAATGTCTTAATTTGACTCGTATAAGGAGCGGTTTCGGTTTGTATAAATTTACGCATTCATAAGAACCAGAAACGACAACTTCCTTGAATATGTCAGCTAGTTTAGACCTGTGGAATATTCCACTGAGAGCGCTGAATATCAACGTGAGAAAAAGATTGGGACTGTTTTTAAATCCGAGAAACACTGTGGCATCAGACTGGATGTCTGTCGCAGAAAACATGGGTTTCTCTTATTTAGAGATCAAGAATTACGAGGATTGCCAGGACCCAACACGGAAGATTCTAGAGGACTGGCAAGCACGTTGTCCCGGAGCCAAAGTTGGAAAGTTAGTTTCAATTCTGGATAACGTGGACAGAAAGGACGTTGTGGAGGATCTCCGAGTTCTCATTGGTAAACCAACGGCTTTTTATTCCTAAATAATATGACATGTAATCATCTATAAAGGATGACTGAAACCTGTATGTGTGTGTGTGTGTGTTCTGAAATGTATTACAGCCATGTTATGCATTAATTACAAAATAACCTTTAGTTGAAGTGTCATGAATTATGATGCCATAATATTGAAATAATTGCTGAGTAACTTGACCCGTGTGTGTGTGCGCGCTCGTGCTTGTGTGTGTATTTCTGGGTATGTCTGGGTGTATGCACGTCTCTGTGTGTGTATTTCTGGGTATGTCTGGGTGTGTCTCTGTGTGTACAGAGGAGGACTGTAGGAGGTACATAGAGAGACAGAATGAGCCCCCAGTCCAGGTTCCTGAGGTGGACAGCTGTGTTCCCAGAACCCCGGAGAGACAAGGCATCACCCTGGAGGATGACCCAGAAGGTAATAATATAAATACGTCTGTAGTATATTACTATCCAATCATAAACACTATTGGTCTGTAGTACATTACTATCCAATCATAAACACTATTGGTCTGTAGTACATTACTATCCAATCATAAACACTATTGGTCTGTAGTACATTACTATCCAATCATAAACACTATTGGTCTGTAGTACATTACTATCTAATACTAAACACTATTGGTCTGTAGTACATTACTATCTAATACTAAACACTATTGGTCTGTAGTACATTACTATCTAATACTAAACACTATTGGTCTGTAGTACATTACTATCCAATCATAAACACTATTGGTCTGTAGTACATTACTATCTAATACAAAACACTATTGGTCTGTAGTACATTACTATCCAATCATAAACACTAGTGTTACACACTATTGGTCTGTAGTACATTACTATCCAATCATAAACACTATTGGTCTGTAGTACATTACTATCCAATCATAAACACTATTGGTCTGTAGTACATTACTATCCAATCATAAACACTATTGGTCTGTAGTACATTACTATCCAATCATAAACACTATTGGTCTGTAGTACATTACTATCTAATACTAAACACTATTGGTCTGTAGTACATTACTATCTAATACTAAACACTATTGGTCTGTAGTACATTACTATCCAATCATAAACACTATTGGTCTGTAGTACATTACTATCCAATCATAAACACTATTGGTCTGTAGTACATTACTATCCAATCATAAACACTATTGGTCTGTAGTACATTACTATCCAATCATAAACACTAGTGTTACACACTATTGGTCTGTAGTTGAGATTACTTTATTTGTCAAATGTACACTAGGTCCAAACAAAATCGACTTCCACTTTATGCCAACCCCGTCTGAATGACAGATATACTGTACAGAGGTTGGAGACACACTGGGTGCCCGTGGAGCGGTAGTTGTGTGGAGACTTAGTGCCTTGCTCAATGGCACGATGGCAGGCAATGGCATTTTTGATTTGATACCATCAATCCTATGGTTGCTAGCTCACTGCCCGACAGACTTTTCCTGTCAGACCCGGGATTTGAACTGGCAATCCTCTGGTTGCTGGCCTTCCTCTTTTACTTCTAGGCTACCTGCCACTCCACACAACTAAATGATAAAAACACTAGTATCACATTCACTGGTCAGTAGCATGGTGACTATATCAACTCTGCTTATCACAACATTACTAAGTAGATAGACTATAGTCATATGGAATATTCTTCCCTGAACATGCAAACAGCCTTCTGTATACAATGGCGGCAGCTTGTCTCTGGCCATCATGCACCAACGTTAATATTTATGACAGTTTTTTTACCTATTGAGTCCTCTCTCTCCTCTGTCTCCTGATGTTGAGTCCTCTCTCCTCTGTCTCCTGATGTTGAGTCCTCTCTCTCCTCTGTCTCCTGATGTTGAGTCCTCTCTCTCCTCTGTCTCCTGATGTTGAGTCCTCTCTCTCCTCTGTCTCCTGATGTTGAGTCCTCTCTCTCCTCTGTCTCCTGATGTTGAGTCCTCTCTCTCCTCTGTCTCCTGATGTTGAGTCTTCTCTCTCCTCTGTCTCCTGATGTTGAGTCCTCTTTCCTCTCGCTCTCCTGATGTTGAGTCCTCTCTCTCCTCTGTCTCCTGATGTTGAGTCCTCTCTCTCCTCTGTCTCCTGATGTTGAGTCTTCTCTCTCCTCTGTCTCCTGATGTTGAGTCCTCTCTCTCCTCTGTCTCCTGATGTTGAGTCTTCTCTCTCCTCTGTCTCCTGATGTTGAGTCTTCTCTCTCCTCTCTCTCCTGATGTTGAGTCCTCTCTCCTCTCTCTCCTGATGTTGAGTCCTCTCTCCTCTGTCTCCTGATGTTGAGTCCTCTCTCTCCTCTGTCTCCTGATGTTGAGTACTCTCTCCTCTCTCTCGCCTCTCCTCTCTCTCTCTCCTCTCTCGCCTCTCCTCTCTCTCCTCTCTCTCTCTCTCTCCTCTCTCTCCTCTCCTCTCTCTCTCTCCTCTCCTCTCTCTCTCTCTCCTCTCTCTCTCTCTCTCCTCTCCTCTCCTCTCCTCTCCTCTCCTCTCTCTCTCTCCCTCTCTCTCCTCTCATCTCTCTCTCTCCTCTCTCTCTCCTCTCTCTCTCTCTCTCCTCTCTCTCCTCTCTCTCTCTCCTCTCTCTCCTGTCTCCTCTCTCTCTCCTCTCTCTACTCTCTCTCCTGATGTTGAGCTCTCTCTCTCTCCTGTCTCCTCTCTCTCTCCTCTCTCTCTACTCTCTCTCCTGATGTTGAGCTCTCTCTCTCTCCCGTCTCCTCTCCTGTCTCCTCTCTCTCTCCTGTCTCCTCTCTCTCTTCTCTCCTCTCTCTCCTCTCTCTCCTCTCTCCTCTCTCTCCTCTCCTCTCCTCTCTCCTCTCTCTCCAGGGGGTATACCGGAGCTGTTTGATGCCTTCATCTGCTACTGTCAGAGTGACTTTGACTTTGTCCATGAGATGATCCAGCAGTTGGAGCAGACGGACCACAAGTTGAAGCTGTGTGTGTTTGACCGGGACGTCCTGCCTGGATCATGTGTCTGGACCATCACCAGCGAACTCATCGAGAAGAGGCAGGTTCAGGCCTCCTTTAGGCAACGCCAAAGTGGCGTCTTCAAGATCCACGGCCACTTATTGGCTGTGTTCTGTTTCTGTTTAATGGCTGATCCTCGTGTTTTCAGAATTTTATTAGCTCAAGAGACGGGTTTTGCTCTGCAAGAGCATGTTACAGCTAAGAGAGAGGTGGTTATGGCTGGATAATACTGTATGTTGGTGATCTCTAGGTGGTTATGGCTGGATAATACTGTATGTTGGTGATCTCTAGGTGGTTATGGCTGGATAATACTGTATGTTGGTGATCTCTAGGTGGTTATGGCTGGATAATACTGTATGTTGGTGATCTCTAGGTGGTTATGGCTGGATAATACTGTATGTTGGTGATCTCTAGGTGGTTATGGCTGGATAATACTGTATGTTGGTGATCTCTAGGTGGTTATGGCTGGATAATACTGTATGTTGGTGATCTCTAGTGATCTCTAGGTGGTTATGGCTGGATAATACTGTATGTTGGTGATCTCTAGGTGGTTATGGCTGGATAATACTGTATGTTGGTGATCTCTAGGTGGTTATGGCTGGATAATACTGTATGTTGGTGATCTCTAGGTGGTTATGGCTGGATAATACTGTATGTTGGTGATCTCTAGGTGGTTATGGCTGGATAATACTGTATGTTGGTGATCTGTAGGTGGTTATGGCTGGATAATACTGTATGTTGGTGATCTCTAGGTGGTTATGGCTGGATAATACTGTATGTTGGTGATCTCTAGGTGGTTATGGCTGGATAATACTGTATGTTGGTGATCTCTAGGTGGTTATGGCTGGATAATACTGTATGTTGGTGATCTCTAGGTGGTTATGGCTGGATAATACTGTATGTTGGTGATCTCTAGGTGGTTATGGCTGGATAATACTGTATGTTGGTGATCTCTAGGTGGTTATGGCTGGATAATACTGTATGTTGGTGATCTCTAGGTGGTTATGGCTGGATAATACTGTATGTTGTTGATCTCTAGGTGGTTATGGCTGGATAATACTGTATGTTGTTGATCTGTAGGTGGTTATGGCTGGATAATACTGTATGTTGTTGATCTGTAGGTGTAAAAGGATGGTGGTGGTGATATCTGATGAGTACCTGGACAGTGATGCCTGTGACTTCCAGACAAAGTTTGCCCTCAGTCTCTGTCCTGGTAAGTCTATCACTCAGTAACATTTTTTAAAACCTTTATTTAACTAGGCAAGTCAGTTAAGAACACATTCTTATTTTCAATGACGGCCTACTAGGGAACAGTGGGTTAACTGCCTGTTCAAGGGCAGAATTTTACTTTGTCGGCGCGGTGATTTGAACTACCTTTTGGTTACTAGTCCAACACTCTAACCACTAGGCTACGCTGCCACCCCAACATGTTGTTGCTCTGTAGGTCTTTTAAGATCTGGTGGTAGATCAGGTCTGCGTCTGTGACCTCTTTCCATTTCCTGTTTTTCTTCATATTAATGTCATGGTAGGTTGTAGTGTCATATTAATGTCATGGTAGGTTGTAGTGTCATATTAATGTCATGGTAGGTTGTAGTGTCATATGAATGTCATGGTAGGTTGTAGTGTCATATGAATGTCATGGTAGGTTGTAGTGTCATATTAATGTCATGGTAGGTTGTTGTCATATTAATGTCATGGTAGGTTGTAGTGTCATATGAATGTCATGGTAGGTTGTAGTGTCATATGAATGTCATGATAGGTTGTAGTGTCATATTAATGTCATGGTAGGTTGTTGTCATATTAATGTCATGGTAGGTTGTAGTGTCATATTAATGTCATGGTAGGTTGTAGTTATATTAATGTCATGGTAGGTTGTAGTGTTATATTAATGTCATGGTAGGTTGTAGTGTCATATGAATGTCATGGTAGGTTGTAGTGTCATATGAATGTCATGGTAGGTTGTAGTGTCATATGAATGTCATGGTAGGTTGTAGTGTCATATGAATGTCATGGTAGGTTGTAGTGTCATATGAATGTCATGGTAGGTTGTAGTGTCATATTAATGTCATGGTAGGTTGTAGTGTCATATTAATGTCATGGTAGGTTGTAGTGTCATATTAATGTCATGGTAGGTTGTAGTGTCATATTAATGTCATGGTAGGTTGTAGTGTCATGGTAGGTTGTAGTGTCATATTAATGTCATGGTAGGTTGTAGTGATATTAATGTCATGGTAGGTTGTTGTCATATTAATGTCATGGTAGGTTGTAGTGATATTAATGTCATGGTAGGTTGTTGTCATATTAATGTCATGGTAGGTTGTAGTGTCATATTAACTGCAGCTATCTCCTCCCTTAAACCTTCCCAGGTGCCCGGAGCAAGCGACTGATCCCTGTGAAGTATAGGTCTATGAAAAAACCTTTCCCCAGTATCCTGAGGTTCCTGACGGTGTGTGACTACACACGACCCTGTACACAGTCCTGGTTCTGGGTCCGGCTGGCCAAGGCCCTCTCCCTGCCCTGAATGGATCGTACAGACTTACAGCAACCAATCAGCACAAGGGGCCTGCCCCTCTCCAGCGGGAACAGGAAGAGTACATGTCAGCTCGGTGGTACTGTTACTTTACTCGGGACCGTTGATCGCCACAGTTTAGTTGACATATTTTATATTGATTCATATTTTATATTGATTCATATTTTATATTGATTCATTTCAGTTTGTGTACTGTACAGTTTGTGTATTGTAGCATTTTCTGAACCCACAGAGGGAGTTGCTGAGGTACTCTCCACCTTTTGTCCTCATCACTGAGAGCCTGATGGCTCCTTCACTCATTACTGATATATTGATTTGGGTTTAATATGAGATTTCATTCCATCGAAAACGTTTTATATGTTTTTAATATGATATTTTATTCTGAGCCCCATCGCTCATATGGACCAAATATCAACCTGAATGAATAAATGCTGTTTTTTTTTATATTCCATTTTTTCACCTGTTAAGAATATTGTATAGATCAGATGTCTGCATGGTTGGCAACACATTTTACAATTATTTAGCTGTTTGTTTATCTGATGGGCCGGCTCTTTAGTTTCCACATCCTCCTTCCTCCTGTCATGGCGGCCATGTTGTCTCCTCAGATGAGAGATATCAGCATGTGACTTCCTCCTGTCATGGCGGCCATGTTGTCTCCTCAGATGAGAGATATCAGCATGTGACTTCCTCCTGTCATGGCGGCCATGTTGTCTCCTCAGATGAGAGATATCAACATGTGACTTCCTCCTGTCGTGGCGGCCATGTTGTCTCCTCAGATGAGAGATATCAGCATGTGACTTCCTCCTGTCGTGGCGGCCATGTTGTCTCCTCAGATGAGAGATATCAGCATGTGACTTCCTCCTGTCGTGGCGGCCATGTTGTCTCCTCAGATGAGAGATATCAGCATGTGACTTCCTCCTGTCATGGCGGCCATGTTGTCTCCTCAGATGAGAGATATCAGCATGTGACTTCCTCCTGTCATGACGGCCAGGTCTCCTCAGATGAGAGATATCAGCATGTGACTTCCTCCTGTCATGGCGGCCATGTTGTCTCCTCAGATGAGAGATATCAGCATGTGACTTCCTCCTGTCATGGCGGCCATGTTGTCTCCTCAGATGAGAGATATCAGCATGTGACTTCCTCCTGTCATGACGGCCATGTCTCCTCAGATGAGAGATATCAGCCTGTGTCTTCCTCCTGTCTTGACACCCTGTTTCAGTACAGAGCGGAGAGACTGACACCTGGCACATTCACCACACTTTATAAAGCTGTATAAATCCATCAATACCAAAATCTACCAAAACTGTTAAAAAAAATTAAAGAAATGGGAGAAGAACAGAAAGCGATAAGGGACTTTGTCAGTGATGTAGCTGGCCATTTCCAAATGGACTCGTAGTGGGTTACTCATGCGCCCTTCTCTGGTAACTACTGGATGTATATTTTGTGTTTCTTCATTTCATCTGCACTGTTTTTCTATTAAAAAACATCTTTATTAAGCTTCCTAATGTCTACCAGCGTACTTCCTATATAAGCATGACAATTACTTTCAGTAGGGCCTGGTCCAGCAGTATCACAGGAGGGCCTGGTCCAGCAGTACCACAGGAGGGCCTGATCCAGCAGTACCACAGTAGGGCCTGGTCCAGCAGTACCACAGGAGGGCCTGGTCCAGCAGTATCACAGGAGGGCCTGGTCCAGCAGTACCACAGTAGGGCCTGGTCCAGCAGTATCACAGTAGGGCCTGGTCCAGCAGTACCACAGTAGGGCCTGGTCCAGCAGTACCACAGTAGGGCCTGGTCCAGCAGTACCACAGTAGGGCCTGGTCCAGCAGTACCACAGTAGGGCCTGGTCCAGCAGTATCACAGGAGGGCCTGGTCCAGCAGTATCACAGGAGGGCCTGGTCCAGCAGTACCACAGTAGGGCCTGATCCAGCAGTACCACAGTAGGGCCTGGTCCAGCAGTATCACAGGAGGGCCTGGTCCAGCAGTACCACAGTAGGGCCTGGTCCAGCAGTACCACAGTAGGGCCTGGTCCAGCAGTATCACAGGAGGGCCTGGTCCAGCAGTACCACAGGAGGGCCTGGTCCAGCAGTACCACAGTAGGGCCTGGTCCAGCAGTACCACAGTAGGGCCTGGTCCAGCAGTACCACAGTAGGGCCTGGTCCAGCAGTACCACAGGGCCTGGTCCAGCAGTACCACAGTAGGGCCTGGTCCAGCAGTATCACAGGAGGGCCTGATCCAGCAGTACCACAGTAGGGCCTGGTCCAGCAGTACCACAGTAGGGCCTGGTCCAGCAGTACCACAGTAGGGCCTGGTCCAGCAGTACCACAGTAGGGCCTGGTCCAGCAGTACCACAGTAGGGCCTGGTCAGCAGCAGTAGGGCCTGGTTCAGCAGTACCACAGTAGGGCCTGGTCCAGCAGTACCACAGTAGGGCCTGGTCCAGCAGTACCACAGTAGGGCCTGGTCCAGCAGTATCACAGGAGGGCCTGATCCAGCAGTACCACAGTAGGGCCTCCAGCAGTACCACAGGGCCTGGTCCAGCAGTACCACAGTAGGGCCTGGTCCAGCAGTACCACAGTAGGGCCTGGTCCAGCAGTACCACAGTAGGGCCTGATCCAGCAGTACCACAGTAGGGCCTGGTCCAGCAGTACCACAGTAGGGCCTGGTCCAGCAGTACCACAGTAGGGCCTGGTCCAGCAGTACCACAGTAGGGCCTGATCCAGCAGTACCACAGTAGGGCCTGGTCCAGCAGTACCACAGTAGGGCCTGGTCCAGCAGTACCACAGGAGGGCCTGATCCAGCAGTACCACAGTAGGGCCTGGTCCAGCAGTACCACAGTAGGGCCTGGTCCAGCAGTACCACAGTAGGGCCTGGTCCAGCAGTACCACAGTAGGGCCTGGTCCAGCAGTACCACAGTAGGGCCTGGTCCAGCAGTATCACAGGAGGGCCTGATCCAGCAGTACCACAGTAGGGCCTGGTCCAGCAGTACCACAGTAGGGCCTGGTCCAGCAGTACCACAGTAGGGCCTGGTCCAGCAGTACCACAGTAGGGCCTGGTCCAGCAGTACCACAGTAGGGCCTGGTCCAGCAGTACCACAGTAGGGCCTGGTTCAGCAGTACCACAGTAGGGCCTGGTCCAGCAGTACCACAGTAGGGCCTGATCCAGCAGTACCACAGTAGGGCCTGGTCCAGCAGTACCACAGTAGGGCCTGGTCCAGCAGTACCACAGTAGGGCCTGATCCAGCAGTACCACAGTAGGGCCTGGTCCAGCAGTACCACAGTAGGGCCTGGTCCAGCAGTACCACAGTAGGGCCTGGTCCAGCAGTACCACAGTAGGGCCTGATCCAGCAGTACCACAGTAGGGCCTGGTCCAGCAGTACCACAGTAGAGCCTGGTCCAGCAGTACCACAGTAGGGCCTGGTCCAGCAGTACCACGGGCCTGGTCCAGCAGTACCACAGTAGGGCCTGATCCAGCAGTACCACAGTAGGGCCTGGTCCAGCAGTACCACAGTAGGGCCTGGTCCAGCAGTACCACAGTAGGGCCTGATCCAGCAGTACCACAGTAGGGCCTGGTCCAGCAGTATCACAGGAGGGCCTGATCCAGCAGTACCACAGTAGGGCCTGCAGTCCAGCAGTACCACAGTAGGGCCTGGTCCAGCAGTACCACAGTAGGGCCTGGTCCAGCAGTACCACAGTAGGGCCTGATCCAGCAGTACCACAGGAGGGCCTGATCCAGCAGTACCACAGGAGGGCCTGATCCAGCAGTACCACAGGAGGGCCTGATCCGGCAGTACCACAGTAGGGCCTGATCCAGCAGTACCACAGGAGGGCCTGATCCGGCAGTACCACAGTAGGGCCTGGTCCGGCAGTACCACAGTAGGGCCTGGTCCGGCAGTACCACAGTAGGGCCTGGTCCGGCAGTACCACAGTAGGGTTGAGGAGTACACCACCTCAGACATCGGCTTCATCAATAAGTGTATCGACGACGTCATGCCCACAGTGATTGTACGTACATATCCCAACCAGAAGCCATGGATTACAGGCAAAAACCGCATTGAGCTAAAGGCTAGAGTTGCCGCTTTCAAGGAGCAGGAGACTAATTCGGACGCTTATAAGAAATACCGCTACGCCCTCAGATGAACCATCAAACAAGCAAAGCGTCAATACAGGATTAAGATTGAAGCCTACTACACCCGCTCTGACACTCGTCGGATGTGGCAGGGCTTGAAAACTATTACAGACTACAAAGGGAAACCCAGACGTGATCTGCCCAGTGACATGAGCCTACCAGACGAGTTAAATGCCTTTTATGCTCGCTTCGAGGCAAGCAACACTGAAGCATGCAGAAGAGCACCAGCTGTTCTGGATGACTGTGTGATAATGTTCTCGGTAGCTGATGTGAACAAAACCTTTAAACAGGTCAACATTCACAAAGCCGCTGGGCCAGACGGATTACCAGGACGTGTACTCAAAGCATGCGCAGACCAACTGTCAATTGTCTTCACTGACATTTTCAACCTCTCCCTTGCCCGAGTCTGTAATACCTACATGTTTCAAGCAGACCTCCATAGTCCCTGTGCCCAGGGAAGCGAAGGTAACCTGCCTAAATCATTACCGCCCAGTGGCACTCACGTCAGTAGCCATTAAATGCTTTGAAAGGCTGGTCATGGCTCACATCAACAGCATCCTTCCGGACACCCTAGACCCACTCCAATTTGCATACCGCCCCAACAGATCCACAGATGACGCAATCTCAATCGCACTCCACACTGCCCTTTCTCACCTGGATAAAAGGAGCATCCATGTAAGACTGCTGTTTACTGACTACATCTCAGCGTTCAACACCATAGTGCCCATGAAGCTCATCACAAAGCTAATGACTCTGGGACTAAACACCTCCCTCTGCAACTGCATCCTGGACATCCTGACGGGCTGCCCCCCAGGTGGTAAGAGTAGGCAACAACACATCTGCCACGCTGATCCTTAACACTGGGGCCCCTCAGGGGTGTACTTAGTCCCCTCCTGTATTCCCTGTTCACCCACGACTGCGTGGCCAAACATAACTCCAACACCGTCATTAGGTTTGCTGACGACACAACAGTGGCAGGCCTGATCACCGACAACGATGAGACGGCCTATAGGGAGGAGGTCAGAGTACTGGCAATGTGGTGCCAGGACAACAAACTCTCCCTCAATGTGAGCAAGACAAAGGAGCTGATCGGTGGGGCTGTAGTGGAGCAGGTTGAGAGTTTCAAGTTCCTTGTTGTCCACATCACCAACAAACTATCATGGTCCAAATATACCAATATAGTCATGAAGAGGGCACGACAAAACCCTTTCCCCCTCAGGAGACTGAAAAGATTTGGCATTGTTCCCCAGATCCTCAAATTGTTCTACAGCTGCACCATATGCTGAGCACTTGTTGGCTGCTTTTCCTTCATTCTGCGGTTCAACTCATCCCAAACCAACTCAATTTGGTTGAGGTCGGGTGATTGTGGAGACCAGGTCATCTGATGCAGCACTCCATCACTGTCATTCTTGGTCAAATAGCCCTTACACAGCCTGGAGGTGTGTTGGGTCATTGACCTGTTGAAAAACAAATGATAGTCCCACTAAGCTCTAACCAGATGGGATGGCGTATCATTGCAGAATGCTGTGGTAGCCTTGCTGGTTAAATGTGCCTTGAACTCGAAATAAATCACTGACAGTGTCACCAGGAAAGAACCCCCACACCATCACACCTCCTCCTCCATGCTTCACGGTGGGAACAACACAGGAGGATATCATCCGTTCACCTACTCTGCGTCTCAAAAAGACACAGCAGTTGGAACCAAAAATCTCAAATTTCGACCCATCATACCAAAGGACAAATTTCAACTGGTCTAATGTCCATTGCTCGTGTTTCTTGGCCCAACAAGTCTCTTCTTATTATTGGTGTCCGTTAGTAGTGGTTTCTTTGCAGCAATTTGACAATGAGGGCCTGATTCACTCAGTTTCCTCTGAACAGTGTCTGTTACTTGAACTCTGTGAAGCATTATTTGGGCTGGTAACTCTAATGAACTTATCCTCTGCAGCAGAGGTAACTCTGAGTCTTCCTTTCCTGTGGCGGTCCTCATGAGAGCCAGTTTCATCATATAGCGCTTGATGGCTTTTGCGAAGTTCTTGAAATTTTCCACATTGACTGACCTTCATGTCTTAAAGTAACGATGGACTGTTGTTTCACTTTGCTTATTTGAGCTGTTCTTGCCATAATATGGACTTGGTATTTTACCAAATAGGGATATCTTCTGTATACCTACAGAAGGCCCCCTACCTTGTCACAACAAAACTGATTGGCTCAAACGCATTAAGAAGCAAATAAATTCCACAAATGAACTTTTAACAAGGCACACCTGTTTTGATGTACAGTTGAAGTCGGAAATGTACATACACTTAGGTTGGAGTAATTAAAACTCATTTTTCAACCACTCCACAAATGTATTGTTAACAAACTATAGTTTTGGCAAGTCGGTTAGGACATCTACTTTGTGCATGACACAAGTAATTTTTCCAACAATTGTTTACAGACAGATTATTTCACTCTATCACAATTCCAGTGGGTCAGAAGTTTACATACTCTAAATTGACTGTGCCTTTAAACACCTTGGAAAATTCCAGAAAATGATGTCAAGGCTTTAGAAGCTTCTGATTGGCTATTGACATCATTCGAGTCAATTGGAGGTGTACCTGTGGATGTATTTCAAGGCCTACCTTCAAACTCTGTGCCTCTTTGCTTAACATCATGGGAAAATCAAAAGAAATCATCCAAAACCTCAGACAGAACATTGTAGACCTCCGCAAGTCTGGTTCATCCTTGGGAGCAATTTCAAAACGCCTGAAGGTACCACATTCATCTGTACAAACAATAGTATGCAAGTATAAACACCATGGGACCACGCAGCCGTCATACCGCTCAGGAAGGATACGCGTTCTGTCTCCTAGAAATTAACGTACTTTGGTGTGAAAAGTTCACATCAATCCAAGAACAACCGCAAAGGACCTTGTGAAGATGCTGGAGGAAACATATGCAAAAGTATCTATATCCACAGTAAAACGAGTCCTATATCGACGTAACCTGAAAGGCCGCTCAGCAAGGAAGAAGCCACTGCTCCAAAACCGCCATAAAAAAAACACGGACTACGGTTTGCAACTGCACATGGGGACAAAGATTGTACTTTTTGGAGAAATGTCCTCTGGTCTGATGAAACAAAAATAGAACTGTTTGGCCACAATGACCATCGTTCTGTCTGTAGAAAAAAGGGGGATGCTTGCAAGCCGGAGAACACCATCCCAACCGTGAGGTACGGGGGTGGCGGCATCATGTTGTTGGGGTGCTTTGCTGCAGGAGGGACTGGTGCACTTCACAAAATAGCTGGCATCATGAGACAGGAAAACTATGCGGATATATTGAAGCAACATCTCAAGACATCAATCAGGAAGTTAAAGCTTGGTCGCAAATGGGTCTTCCAAATGGACAATGACCCCAAGCATACTTCCAAAGCTGTGGCAAAATGGCTTAAGGACAACAAAGTCAAGGTATTGGAGTGGCCATCACAAAGCCCCGACCTCAATCTTATAGAAAATTTGTGGGCAGAACTGAAAAAGCATTTGCGAGCAAGGAGGCCTACAAACCTGGCTCAGTTACACCAGCTCTTTCAGTAGGAATGAGCCAATATTCACCCAACTTATTGTGGGAAGTTTGTGGAAGGCTACCCAAAACTTTTGACCCAACTTAAACAATTTAAAGGCAATGCTACCAAATACTAATTGAGTGTATGTAAACTTCTGACCCACTGGGAATGTAATGAAAGAATTAAAAGCGGAAATAAATAATCCTCTCTACTATTATTCTGACATTTCACATTCTTAAAATAAAGTGGTGATCCTAACTGACCTAAGACAGGGAATTTTTACTAGAATTAAATGTCAGGAATTGTGAAAAACTGAGTTTAAATGTGTTTTGCTAAGGTTGCCCAAGTTTCATACAGTTTTTCACCACATAGAGGAGAGGGATTGAATTACACCTTGAAAATATGATGAACAGTTGTCTTGATTATCTTCTTAGTGTCTGTATGTCAACATCTAGGGTGGGGGCAGACTAAGGAGTGGAGGATGTGGACATCGGAAGATGCATGTTTCATGTTTGTGGTTGTGGGAAGCTTTATCTCTGGTAAAAGCATTCAAAACCAACGTTAATTTCCACAGATTATGATTATTTGTATTTAGCTAAGGTGTACTTCCGACTTCAACTGTATTTTAATGTGTTTAACAATGTTTTGGTTACTACATGATTCCATGTTCAATACTATTGGGCCAAGGTACTAAACGATATCATAACCGCCATCGATAAAAGACAGTACTGTGCAGCCGTCTTCATCGACCTTGCCAAGGCTTTCGACTCTGTCAATCACCATATTCTTATCGGCAGACTCAGTAGCCTCGGTTTTTCGGATGACTGCCTTGCCTGGTTCACCAATTACTTTGCAGACAGAGTTCAGTGTGGCAGTCTCTATGGGGGTGCCACAGGGTTCAATCCTCGGGCCGACTCTTTTCTCTGTTCTCTCTTTTCAATGATGTTGCTCTTGCTGCGGGCGATTCCCTGATCCACCTCTACGCAGACGACACCATTCTATATACTTCCGGCCCGTCCTTGGATACTGTACTATCTAACCTCCAAACGAGCTTCAATGCCATACAACACTCCTTCCGTGGCCTCCAACTGCTCTTAAACGCTAGTAAAACCAAATGCATGCTTTTCAACCGTTCGCTGCCTGTACCCGCACGCCTAACCAGCATCACCACCCTGGATGGTTCCGACCTTGAATATGTGGACATCTATAAGTACCTAGGTGTCTGGCTAGACTGTAAACTCTCCTTCCAGACTCATATCAAACATCTCCAATCGAAAATCAAATCAAGAGTCGGCTTTCTATTCCGCAACAAAGCCTCCTTCACTCACGCCGCCAAACTTACCCTAGTAAAACTGACTATCCTACCGATCCTCGACTTCGGCGATGTCATCTACCAAATTGCTTCCAACACTCTACTCAGCAAACTGGATGCAGTTAATCACAGTGCCATCCGTTTTGTCACTAAAGCACCTTATACCACCCACCACTGCGACTTGTATGCTCTAGTCGGCTGGCCCTCGCTACATATTCGTCGCCAGACCCACTGGCTCCAGGTCATCTACAAGTCCATGCTAGGTAAAGCTCCGCCTTATCTCAGTTCACTGGTCACGATGGCAACACCCATCCGTAGCACGCGCTCCAGCAGGTGTATCTCACTGATCATCCCTAAAGCCAACACCTCATTTGGCCGCCTTTCGTTCCAGTTCTCTGCTGCCTGTGACTGGAACGAATTGCAAAAATCGCTGAAGTTGGAGACTTTTATCTCCCTTACCAACTTCAAACATCTGCTATCTGAGCAGCTAACCGATCGCTGCAGCTGTACATAGTCTATCGATAAATAGCCCACCCATTTTTACCTACCTCATCCCCATACTGTTTTTATTTATTTACTTTTCTGCTCTTTTGCACACCAATATCTCTACCTGTACATGACCATCTGATAATTTATCACTCCCGTGTTAATCTGCAAAATTGTAATCATTCGCCTACCTCCTCATGCCTTTTGCACACAATGTATATAGACTCTCTTTTTTTTCAACTGTGTTATTGACTTGTTAATTGTTTACTCCATGTGTAACTCTGTGTTGTCTGTTCACACTGCTATGCTTTATCTTGGCCAGGTCGCAGTTGCAAATGAGAACTTGTTCTCAACTAGCCTACGTGGTTAAATAAAGGTGAAATAAAAATAAAAAATAAATAAAAAATTATCATGTCAATCAAGGCTTGAATAGAAATGTAGTTCACACCCTGGATTTTCATGCTAACACAGTCACTACAGTCCCATTCGTTTTCATTGCAGCCTTATTTGAGTGCTGCGGTTGTGCAAATTTGTACAGAATGGGGTTAGTCAACAGTACACATTTCTAATTTTGACAGAAAGTGGTTTCATTTCAAGCTAAAGTGTACTGTTAGCTAGCTAGCTAACGATACGTGTATGATGTTATTATTCGTATCCCAGAACCGTTTGCTTTGCTAGTTAGAGCCTAATGTTAGCTAGCGACCATTGAAGCTAGTTGGTTAGCTCCCAGCAGATTCAAGCAGGGTAACTCACCCCATTCCGTACAAATGTACGCAACCGCAACATTCAAACGAGGCTACAAAGAAAACTAATAGGACTGTAGCGACTGTGTTGACTTCAAAATCTGGGGTGTGAACTACGTTTCTATTCAAGCGTTGATCGAGATGGTAATGGCTCTATAGTATTGGAGAAAAGTTAAAAAAAACTGACCCTCCGTTACATCGTGTCATGTCGTAACGTACAGCACGCATAAAGCTACTATTTCTGTCTTACAATCTCTCTCCACCTGGTGTAGCACTTCTCTCATCGTTTAAAAACAAGAAATGGACAGTGACGGGGGTAAGGGTGGATACCTAGTCATTTTTTTGCATCGTCACTGTAAGTGATCGTCACTCTCAAAGCAGCTGTTTACTTCTAAGATCACTAGCACCGCCCTAAAAACACGATTCAAATTCGACACAAACCTTCAAATAGGTATATAATGACACGTTATATAAACTCTTTATAGTGTTTTATTTACATTTTAGAGGCGATAAGGTGAAAAGTTGGACAGATCGAGTGAAAAATATCAATTTTCCCCCACATCTCCTCTCCTTCTCACTATCACGCATTAGTTTCGCTTCCCCACCCTCCACTTTTCAAAAGACCCGACGGGGCTCATTGCTTTGCAGAAACGGGCAGCGTTTAGGTCATGTCATTTATTTTGTTGGAAAGGGGAGAAATTGGCTATTACAATGATGTTGACATTACAGTTAATCTGGAAGTAGAAATTTGGCAGAAATTTGACAAACTGACTTGTTTGAAAGGTGGCATCCTTTGACGGTGCCAAGTTGAATGTCACTGAGCCCTTCAGCAAGGCCATCCTACTGCCACTGTTTGTCTATGAAGATTGCATGGGTGTGTGCTCGGTTTTATTCAGCAATGGGTGTGGCTGAAATAACTGAATACACTAATTTGAAGGGGTGTACTATGGTGTAGATATACTACAGGAACAATAAAGATAATAGATTGTTATTCAGATCTCAAACTTCATTGTTTGAGAGACATTTTTGAAGAAAAATAATAAGAATTGAATTATGAAATTATGCATTATTTACATCACAAAAAAACATTTTGATATCGGTGAACATTTCTAAATAAAAAGAGAAATAAAAGTTACAACACTAGCATGTTGTTTTCATAAATCACCGCTTAATTTCCAATCCAAATCCAAGATCAATAAAGAATGATGGGGAAAAAACTGTCAATGAAATAACGGTCAGAAAGACAAATTCAACTTTCATCAAATCAGATGGCTTATTCATCACAAAACCATTTGATGTTTCCAATTATTTTAATGATTACTTCATTGGCAAAGTGGTCAAACTTAGGCAGGAAATTCCAACAATGAACAGTGAGCCATCATATTCATGCATAAGAAAAACAAGTAATGAAAGAAAACCATTGCAAGTTTGTATTTTGTAAAGTTAGTGTGGGAGAGGTGGGGAAATGATTGTTAATGATCAATAACGGAAAACCTCCTGGCATTGACAACTGAGATGGAAAGCTACTGGGGATGGTAGCTAACTCTATAGCCACTCCTGTCTGTCATATTTTTAATCTGAGATGAGAGGAACGTCTTTGTCCTCAGGCCTGGAGGGAAGCCAAAGTGATTGGTTACTGGTTCTAACAGCAGGCCTATAAGCTCTTAGCAAACTATTGGAACAAATGGTCTTACAGCAAATACAATGCTATTTCTCTATAAAGAAATGAACAGCAGACTTTCAGCATGCTTATAGAGAAGGGAACTCAACATGTACTACACTGACACTAATGACTGATGATTAGTTGAAATAAGTTGATAAGAAGATTGTGGGAGCTGTACTGTTAGATTTCACTACAGCCATTTGACATTATTGACTAAAACCTGTTGTTGAGAAAATGTATGTGTTATGGCTTTTCAACCTCTGCCATATTGTGGTCTCTGAGCTATCTATTTAATAGAACTCAGGTGGTTTTCTTTAATGGAAGCTTCTCTAATGTCAAACATAAATAGTGTGGTGTACCGCAGGGCAGCTTTCTAGGACCTCTACTCTTTTAAATGTTTACCAATGACCTGCCACTGGCATTAAACAAAGCATGTGTGTCCACGTATGCTAATGATTCAACCATATACACATCAGCAACCACAGCTAATGAAGTCACTGAAACCCTTAACAAAGAGTTGCAGTCTGTTTTGGAATGGGTGGCCAGTAATAAACTGGTCCTGAACATCTCTAAAACTAAGAGCATTGTATTTGGTACAAATCATTCCTTAAGTTCTAGACCTCAGCTGAATCTGGTAATGAATGGTGTGGCTGTTGAACAAGTTGAGGAGACTAAATTACTTGGTGTTACCTTAGAATGTAACCTGTCATGGTCAAAACACATAGATTCAATGGTTGTAAAGATGGGGAGAGATGTCCGTAACAAAGATATGCTCTGCTTTTTTAACAGCGCTCTCCACAAAGCAAGACCTGCAGGCTCTAGTTTTGTTTAATCTTGATTATTGTCCAGTCGTGTGGTCCAGTGTTGCTAAGAAAGACCTAGTTAAGCTGCAGCTGGCCCAGAACAGAGCGGCACGTTTTGCTCTTCATTGTAATCAGAGGGCTGATGTACATACTATACTGCCAGTCTCTCTTGGCTCAGAGTTGAGGAGAGACTGACTGCATCACTTGTTTTTATAAGAAACATTTTGTGTGGAAAATTCAAAATTGTTTGCATAGTCAACTTACACACAGCAATGACACGTACCTATCCCACCAGACATGCCACCAGGGGTCTTTTCACAGTCCCCAAATCCAGAACAAATTCAAGAAAGCGTACAGTATTATATAGAGACCTTATTGCATGGAACTTCCTTCCATCTCATATTGCTCAAATAAACAGCAAACCTGGTTTAAAAAACAGATAAAGCAACACCTAACAACTCCTCTCCTCTAATGGACCCAGATAGTTTGGTACAACGCCTCTCCTCTAATGGACCCAGATAGTTTGGTACAACGCCTCTCCTCTAATGGACCCAAATAGTTTGGTACATCGCCTCTCCTCTAATGGACCCAAATAGTTTGGTACATCACCTCTCCTCTAATGGACCCAGATAGTTTGGTACAACTCCTCTCCTCTAATGGACCCAGATAGTTTGGTACAACTCCTCTCCTCTAATGGACCCAGATAGTTTGGTACAACTCCTCTCCTCTAATGGACCCAGATAGTTTGGTACAACGCCTCTCCTCTAATGGACCCAGATAGTTTGGTACAACTCCTCTCCTCTAATGGACCCAGATAGTTTGGTACAACTCCTCTCCTCTAATGGACCCAGATAGTTTGGTACAACTCCTCTCCTCTAATGGACCCAGATAGTTTGGTACAACTCCTCTCCTCTAATGGACCCAGATAGTTTGGTACAACGCCTCTCCTCTAATGGACCCAGATAGTTTGGTACAACTCCTCTCCTCTAATGGACCCAGATAGTTTGGTGCAACTCCTCTCCTCTAATGGACCCAGATAGTTTGGTACAACTCCTCTCCTCTAATGGACCCAGATAGTTTGGTACAACTCCTCTCCTCTAATGGACCCAGATAGTTTGGTACAACTCCTCTCCTCTAATGGACCCAGATAGTTTGGTACAACGCCTCTCCTCTAATGGACCCAGATAGTTTGGTACAACTCCTCTCCTCTAATGGACCCAGATAGTTTGGTACAACGCCTCTCCTCTAATGGACCCAGATAGTTTGGTACAACTCCTCTCCTCTAATGGACCCAGATAGTTTGGTACAACGCCTCTCCTCTAATGGACCCAGATAGTTTGGTACAACTCCTCTCCTCTAATGGACCCAGATAGTTTGGTACAACGCCTCTCCTCTAATGGACCCAGATAGTTTGTGTATGTATTGATATGGAGGCCACATGTCAAATGTTTTAATTGATGTAGTTCTGTCCTTGAGCTGTTCCTGTCTATTGATGTTCTGTATTATGTCATGTGCTGTGTGGACTCCAGGAAGAGTAGCTGCTGCTTTTGCAACAGTTAATGGGGGATCCTACTAAGATACCAAAATTTCCAATATTTTGCTGATATGGAAAAGATGAAATCAGAATCATTTTGCTAAAATAGAAAAAATGAAATCAGAATCAGGAGAGATCTTGTCTCAGAAATAAAACATCATATAATTTCTCTGTAATTGTGGCCATAAAGTGGACTCTGGTGCTGATTACTGTCAAGCGACTCAGTGTATACAGTGTGTACATGGAGTACATAACCCAGGTGACTCCAACAATGCTGTGATTCAGTGTTGTCATGGTCACCGCGTCAGCTGAGAACACACAAAACATCACACTTTTACCAGTTATCCTCTCCATAAAAATGAAACTGTTCCACACTTTATACAGTTACTACCTTCCATTCATTAAATGATAGATAAACACCTTGTACTGTGTCTGTGTGGTCACTAAACTGCCTGTGTGGTCACTAAACTGCCTGTGTGGTCACTAAACTGTCTGTGTGGTCACTAAACTGCCTGTGTGGTCACTAAACTGTCTGTGTGGTCACTAAACTGTCTGTGTGGTCACTAAACTGCCTGTGTGGTCACTAAACTGTCTGTGTGGACACTAAACTGTCTGCGTGGTCACTAAACTGTCTGTGTGGTCACTAAACTGTCTGTGTGGTCACTAAACTGTCTGTGTGGACACTAAACTGTATATGTGGACACTAAACTGTCTGTGTGGTCACTAAACTGTCTGCGTGGACACTAAACTGTCTGTGTGGTCACTAAACTGTCTGTGTGGATACTAAACTGTCTGTGTGGTCACTAAACTGTATATGTGAACACTAAACTGTCTGTGTGGTCACTAAACTGTCTGTGTGGACACTAAACTGTATATGTGGTCACTAAACTGTCTGCGTGGACACTAAACTGTCTGTGTGGTCACTAAACTCTCTGTGTGGTCTCTAAACTGTCTGCGTGGACACTAAACTGTCTGTGTGGTCACTAAACTGTCTGTGTGGTCACTAAACTGTCTGCGTGGTCACTAAACTGTCTGTGTGGACACTAAACTGTCTGCGTGGTCACTAAACTGTCTCTGTGGACACTAAACTGTCTGTGTGGACACTAAACTGTCTGTGTGGAAACTAAACTCACCAATCAGGGAGCTCTATATGACATCAGCGCTGTTAGACCCCGGCGTCTCATTGGTTCTCTGCAGCCAGCGGTCTTTGTGTTGGGTGTGGCCAAAGCCCTCGTCATAGTTCCCTTTCCTCCTGAACAGCTGCTGGTAGTGGAATACACAGTAGAACTCCCCGTACAGCGGAGCATAGCTGTGCATGCTACACACACACACACACACACACACACACAGACACACACACAGACACACACACACACAGACACACACACACACACACACAGACACACACAGACACACACACACACACACACACACACACACACACACACACACACACAGACACAGACACACACACACACACACACACACACACACACACACACACACACACACACACACACACACACACACACACACAGACACACACAGACACACACAGACACACACACACACACACACACACACACACACACACACACACACACACACACACACACACACAGACACACACAGACACACACACACACACACACACACAGACACACACACACACACACACACAGACACACACACACACACACACACACACACACACACACACACACACACACACACACACACACACACAGACACACACACACACACACACACACACACACACACACACAGACACACACACACACAGACACACACACACAGACACACACACACACACACACACACACACACACACACACACACACACACACACACACACACACACACACACACACACACACACACACACAGACACACACACACACACACACACACACACAGACACACACACACACACAGACACACACACACACACAGACACACACAGACACACACAGACACAGACACACACAGACACACACACACACTGTGGGTGATGAATTCATATTCACTGAGGGTTGGGTGAATAATCAAGGTGTATGATATATGTTTGATTAGTTTCCACTGTTGATCTAATCTCATTGTCTCACCTGAGCTTCTTCTGACAGTGTTTACAGCAGAAACAGTTCTTGTGAAATGTGAATTTATCAGCGGTCATTTTCTCCATAGGATAGACTGGCTTCAGACAGGATGAACACACGTCCTGTTTACATGGCAGGAACTGGAGGGACAGGGATGGGTGTTATAACACTAATATGAGTAGGGGAGCAAAATTCCGGTAACCTTACTAAAATTCCCAGGTTTTTGTGAAATACTGGTTGGAAGATTCCCGGAATCGTAAGGGAATAAGCAGAGAAATCTGTAATCCTCCAACCAGGATTTCTGGAAACCAATATAATTTTGGGAAAGTTAGTGTCATTTTACAACTCTAGATATGAGCTATTACATGGCAAACAGCTGTCATGCCAAGTTGAACTAGAGAGACACTAATTGTTTATTAATGATGAAGTCAAAGACTGAAAACAATTAATATTTTCTTAGACTAGAGATCTGACTCATGTTGCAACATGATAGATATCTGACTCCTGTTGCAACATGATAGATATCTGATTCCTGTTGCAACATGATAGATATCTGATTCCTGTTGCAACATGATAGATATCTGATTCCTGTTGCAACATGATAGATATCTGATTCCTGTTGCAACATGATAGATATCTGACTCCTGTTGCAACATGATAGAGATCTGATTCCTGTTGCAACATGATAGAGATCTGACTCCTGTTGCAACATGATAGAGATCTGACATGATAGATATCTGACTCCTGTTGCAACATGATAGAGATCTGTTGCAACATGATAGATATCTGACTCCTGTTGCAACATGATAGATATCTGACTCCTGTTGCAACATGATAGATATCTGACTCCATGTTGCAACATGATAGATATCTGACTCCTGTTGCAACATGATAGAGATCTGACTCCTGTTGCAACATGATAGAGATCTGACTCCTGTTGCAACATGATAGAGATCTGACTCCTGTTGCAACATGATAGAGATCTGATTCCTGTTGCAACATGATAGATATCTGACTCCTGTTGCAACATGATAGATATCTGACTCCAACATGATAAGGCCAAAGACGATACAGCTTGTTGTTGTTAATAAGAACAGATGACAGAAATTGACCAACAGCATCTTATTACAATTCTTTCCAAAAAAATAAGAAAACAAATGTTTATTTAAATCACACAATTAAAATAATCCAAATGAAACACACAAAAGTTATTTTAAAAAATTGTGATAATATTGAAATGCATTTCAGTTAAACAAATCAAAGACAAGGTGTTCTCTGTTTTAATTGAACCTTTATTTAACTGGGCAAGTCAGTTAAGAACACATTCTTATTTACAATGACTGCCTACCCACTGATTCAATCACAACACTACTGGCTGATTCAATACCATCACAACACTACTGACTGATTCAATACCATCACGACACTACTGACTGATTCAATACCATCACAACACTACTGACTGATTCAATACCATCACGACACTACTGACTGATTCAATACCATCACAACACTACTGACTGATTCAATACCATCACAACACTACTGACTGATTCAATACCATCACAACACTACTGACTGATTCAATACCATCACGACACTACTGACTGATTCAATACCATCACAACACTACTGACTGATTCAATACCATCACGACACTACTGACTGATTCAATACCATCACAACACTACTGACTGATTCAATACCATCACAACACTACTGACTGATTCAATACCATCACAACACTACTGACTGATTCAATACCATCACAACACTACTGACTGATTCAATACCATCACAACACTACTGACTGATTCAATACCATCACAACACTACTGGCTGATTATAAATATTCTAGGGTATTTTCTGATACAATAAAACACTTGATAAGACATTTTTATTCATTATGTAACCCCATTAGTTCCTGCCAAGGCAGCAGCTACTCTTCCTGGGGTTTATTATGGATCCCCATTAGTTCCTGCCAAGGCAGCAGCTACTCTTCCGGGGTTTATTATGGATCCCCATTAGGTCCTGTCAAGGCAGCAGCTATTCTTCCTGGGGTTTATTATGGATCCCCATTAGTTCCTGCCAAGGCAGCAGCTACTCTTCCGGGGTTTATTATGGATCCCCATTAGGTCCTGTCAAGGCAGCAGCTATTCTTCCTGGGGTTTATTATGGATCCCCATTAGTTCCTGCCAAGGCAGCAGCTACTCTTCCGGGGTTTATTATGGATCCCCATTAGTTCCTGCCAAGGCAGCAGCTACTCTTCCTGGGGTTTATTATGGATCCCCATTAGTTCCTGTCAAGGCAGCAGCTATTCCTCCTGGGTTTATTATGGATCCCCATTAGGTCCTGTGTGCCCTCAGGCCCCAACTCCACCACTACAGAACTAAATCCATGTGTATGTGTGTATAGTGCACGTTATCGTGTGTGTGTATGCATGTGTCTGTCCTATGTGTGTCTCTTCACAGTCCCCTCTGTTCCATAAGGTGTATTTTTATCTGTTTTTATAAATCTGATTCTCCTGCTGTATCAGTTACTTGATGTGGAATAGAGTTCCATGTAGTCATGGCTCTATGTAGTACTGTGCGCCTCCCATAGTCTGTTGTGGACTTGGGGACTGTGAAGAGACCTCTGGTGGCATGTCTGTCTCTCGTTGAATGGGAAGAGCGAGAGAGAAGCGCAGGGGGGTGGGTGATGGCGGGTCATTTGTCAGTGGCAGGTCACCGGCTGTTCCTTGCTATGCACCGGCCCGGCTGCGTGGTAGCGTTTGGTGTAGCTTCTCAGAGCCGTGTCGGACGTGTCCCCAGTGTCACAAATCTGACTTGTAGTGGGGATTTTGTTATAGATAAGGCAGAGCAAAAATATATGTAAATGACATCATCATTTCCTCAATCAAAATGTAGTGCCACCTGTTGGACAGCTTTGACCTGTTTCTCTGGTACTGCCTGTTGAACAGCTTTGACCTGTTTCTCTGGTACTGCCTGTTGAACAGCTTTGACCTGTTTCTCTGGTACTGCCTGTTGAACAGCTTTGACCTGTTTCTCTGGTACTGCCTGTTGAACAGCTTTGACCTGTTTCTCTGGTACTGCCTGTTGAACAGCTTTGACCTGTTTCTCTGGTACTGCCCGTTGAACAGCTTTGACCTGTTTCTCTGGTACTGCCCGTTGAACAGCTTTGACCTGTTTCTCTGGTACTGCCTGTTGAACAGCTTTGACCTGTTTCTCTGGTACTGCCCGTTGAACAGCTTTGACCTGTTTCTCTGGTACTGCCTGTTGAACAGCTTTGACCTGTTTCTCTGGTACTGCCCGTTGAACAGCTTTGACCTGTTTCTCTGGTACTGCCCGTTGAACAGCTTTGACCTGTTTCTCTGGTACTGCCCGTTGAACAGCTTTGACCTGTTTCTCTGGTACTGCCTGTTGAACAGCTTTGACCTGTTTCTCTGGTACTGCCCGTTGAACAGCTTTGACCTGTTTCTCTGGTACTGCCTGTTGAACAGCTTTGACCTGTTTCTCTGGTACTGCCTGTTGAACAGCTTTGACCTGTTTCTCTGGTACTGCCTGTTGAACAGCTTTGACCTGTTTCTCTGGTACTGCCCGTTGAACAGCTTTGACCTGTTTCTCTGGTACTGCCTGTTGAACAGCTTTGACCTGTTTCTCTGGTACTGCCTGTTGAACAGCTTTGACCTGTTTCTCTGGTACTGCCTGTTGAACAGCTTTGACCTGTTTCTCTAACTACTGCCTGTTGAACAGCTTTGACCTGTTTCTCTGGTACTGCCTGTTGAACAGCTTTGACCTGTTTCTCTGGTACTGCCTGTTGAACAGCTTTGACCTGTTTCTCTGGTACTGCCCGTTGAACAGCTTTGACCTGTTTCTCTGGTACTGCCTGTTGAACAGCTTTGACCTGTTTCTCTGGTACTGCCTGTTGAACAGCTTTGACCTGTTTCTCTGGTACTGCCTGTTGAACAGCTTTGACCTGTTTCTCTAACTACTGCCTGTTGAACAGCTTTGACCTGTTTCTCTGGTACTGCCTGTTGAACAGCTTTGACCTGTTTCTCTGGTACTGCCTGTTGAACAGCTTTGACCTGTTTCTCTGGTACTGCCTGTTGAACAGCTTTGACCTGTTTCTCTAACTACTGCCTGTTGAAGGGCCTTGGCCTTCATGGTGGCTTGTTGGTGGGTGTAGATGGCAGCCTGGAGGTTTGAGATTCTGTCTTCCTCATCCAGCATTTCCACTACCATCTCTTCCTTCTGTTTCTCGAGGTGGACAGGTGTCTTCTGGGACGCTACATTTAAGGTCATGTGTTTAATCCTGAGGCTTCAGCATCACGCCTTAGCATCTCCCTCAAAGAGGTCTAATGGGTTTGCACTCAAAAATATGTCGCATAAATCTTACTTCATTATTTCATGTTTTAAATGTTTTAGTGCATCTGGGATAGGGTACACAGACGTTTCGGCATTACTGCCTTCTTCAGTGCGTAGGTACAATTTTCTTTGAATTCAAAACAGCACTGATTCTTCCCCGGCCCAGGTGAGTGTCTCAAGCTTTGATTCTTCCCCGGCCCAGGTGAGTGTCTAGGTGCGTTGATGTCGCGTCCTGGAAAACCATTCCTCTCTGCAGGTATGGTACTTTGGCCTGCCGGTCCTTGGCAAAGCAAATTCTCCTTTTGTTGGACACAGCTCTGGTTGGCTGAGAACATGCTCTTCAGTTTCTTCACATCAACTGGGACTCCGGATCATTCTGCTCCATAGGGTCCTCTGGTTGTTGTTGAAGATAATGTGTCTTTGGCTCTGTGTAGACACCCGTTACAATGTCAGTCTGGTTCTGGAGTTCCTCCTCCTCCTCTCTGGTTGGACTTGCAGGTTCTTGAAATACTCCAGATCACCCTTCTCAATGCAGCTCCTAAATAACTGTGACATTCCCCTTGACCTCATGTCCGTAATAGGCTGGGTCTGAGAGGTTCTGACTGGTGGCCAAGACAAGGCTGACGGTTGACTTCACATCGCCTCTCCTTACATGACTAGTCTCTGTTTTATTCTTGTCACCTCCTGCAGCTACGTGTAGGACGTTTGTCTCCATCCTCTGTTCCTGTGGGTGGGAGGTACCTCTCCACCTCTCCTCTACAAGGAGTTAATGGTGACCTCAGCCCGTTCCTGACCATCCTCCTGTATAACTACTACATTCATCAGAGAGCTGTCCTGACTGAGGATGTCCTCAGTGAGTTGGAGAATATTAGTTGTTCTGTACTCTTTATCTTTAAAACCAGATGTACCCGATAGACAGGTATTGTCACCATGGTGACCTCCACATTCCCCTGCTACCTGAGGCTTAAGGGTTGTCTGGGGAAACAGCTGGAGGATAAAGTTCTTAACCCTGCCCTCAGCCACCTCATCCTGTTCTATCTCTGGCGTTGGGACGGAGGTCAGCCCATACCTAGCCTTCTGACCCTTTCTTGTCTCACTAGCCTCGATGATGGATCCGTGGGAGTGGAGGACGTTGAAGTGATGGAGAGAGTTCATTGTGTTGTTGATGCTCTCTGCCACTGTCTCTATCTCCACTCTGTTCTGGTGCTTGATCAGGTTGAACAGCATGGAGTTAAACAACTGAGCTCTGTTCCTAACAGTAGCCTCTAACACCAACGTCTCCCCCTGGACCCATCTGTCTGGAGCTAAGTCTCCTTGAGGTGAAGGGTTATTCTGGGGCTTTGGTTCCTACAGATGTGATAGACATCCTGTTATGTTCATTTCTCTGAAAGGACTGCTTTCAAATAGAGTGCACTGACACCTTTGACTTGTTAGACTAGTTTCAATGTCAACGTCTGCTGTTGAAGCGCACTGTGACTCTCTCAAAGACGTGTTTGACTGTGGAGACCCCATCATGGACCTCAATAACTGTGTGCATTGTTACATCCGGCATCCAGAGCTTCTCCCCCGGATTGAGAACTCACATCAAGATTTGTAAAACAAATGTGCTTTTAATGACTCTCTGAACTGTCTTACTGCTTCTCTTCTCAAACACTTGTTTTCTCTTAGGAATTGCTCCTCACTTGTCCTCCGACACGATGGCCTTGTCCAGGGCTACACGTTCATCTTGGCTGGCCAAAAGGTTGTCGAGCTGCTGGCTCTCAAACACCCTCTTAGCAGATTGGACGTCCAATGTGACCAACTCCTCCTCCTCACACTCAGTAAGTTCCCCATGAGCAGCATCAGTCCTCTCCACCTTGTCCGTGGCCCCGTTAACCCTCTCCTCTTGAATGTTCTGGCTATCCAATGGCTGCTCAAACAAAGCTGATGTTCTCTTCACATTTCCCCAAACCCCAGCCCCAACTCCAACCCCAGCTCCAACCAAGTCACTAAGATACTTCTTTGCAAACAGCTTCTACAAACCAAGTCATATTATGTTAGCTAAACTCCAGACATTCTGTTAGTTGAACTCCAAACATTCTGTTAGCTGAACTCCAAACATTCTGTTAGCTGAACTCCAAACATTCTGTTAGCTGAACTCCAAACATTCTGTTAGCTGAACTCCAAACATTCTGTTAGTTGAACTCCAAACATTCTGTTAGCTGAACTCCAAACATTCTGTTAGCTGAACTCCAAACATTCTATTCGCTGAACTCCAAACATTCTGTTAGTTGAACTCCAAACATTCTGTTAGTTGAACTCCAAACATTCCTCAGTGAAACATTCTGTTAGGCTTATTCATATTTTTCAGTGTTTGTATGGTTATGGTTTGACAAAATCCCATTATATTACAACAAAATCAACAGCAAAACAACGTTACCTGCAAGCCAAACAAACAATCCTTCTAAAATACACCTTGTACCTTGTCATGCCAACTCTGAGATGTTTAAGAAGACAACAGGACTCCTCTGCCTACCTTGGAGGGTTTCACTCCTCTCTTGGTTGGAGAGGATGGATCTTGAGCCTGCAGGGAAACATCATAATATTAGTTCAATATGACAAACTAATATAATTACTTTTATTTGTAAGGATAATCACGATAATTACATAACAGTTATAGTACTGTATATTTTTCGACTGGATTCTCAGTGATCTGACTTCATGTTGTCTGTGTGTTGTGGAGACCAGAGGCCTTCATGTTGTCTGTGTGTTGTGGAGACCAGAGGCCTTCATGTTGTCTGTGTGTTGTGGACACCAGAGGCCTTCATGTTTTCTGTGTGTTGTGGAGACCAGAGGCCTTCATGTTGTCTGTGTGTTGTGGACACCAGAGGCCTTCATGTTTTCTGTGTGTTGTGGAGACCAGAGGCCTTCATGTTGTCTGTGTGTTGTGGAGACCAGAGGCCTTCATGTTGTCTGTGTGTTGTGGACACCAGAGGCCTTGATGTCTTCTGTGTGTTGTGGACACCAGAGGCCTTGATGTTTTCTGACACCAGAGTACAGCACTGTCTAAGACAGATATATATACTGTATATAGATCCTACAGAAGACAGACATGGAGCTATAGCAGGACTCTCCAACTATGTTCCTGGAGATTCACCCTCCTGTAGGTTTTAACTCCAACCCTGTTCGTGGAGAGTTATACTCCTGTAGGTTTTAACTCCAACTATGTTCCTGGAGAGTTATACTCCTGTAGGTTTTAACTCCAACTATGTTCCTGGAGAGTTATACTCCTGTAGGTTTTAACTCCAACCCTGTTCCTGGAGAGTTATACTCCTGTAGGTTTTAACTCCAACCCTGTTCCTGGAGAGTTATACTCCTGTAGGTTTTAACTCCAACCCTGTTCCTGGAGAGTTATACTCCTGTAGGTTTTAACTCCAACCCTGTTCCTGGAGAGTTATACTCCTGTAGGTTTTAACTCCAACTATGTTCCTGGAGATCACACTCCACCTCACCTACAGGACGATATATCTCCAGGAACATAGTTGGAGTTAAAACCTACAGGATGATATATCTCCAGGAACATGGTTGGAGTTAAAACCTACAGGAAGGTAGAGCTCCAGGAACATGGTTGGAGTTAAAACCTACCGGATGACAGAGCTCCAGGAACATGGTTGTAGTTAAAACCTACCAGAAGGTAGATCTCCATGAACATGTTTGGAGTTAAAACCTACAGGACGATAGATCTCAAGGAACATGGTTGGAGAGTCCTGATGTATAGATCTTTGAGATAAGATGGACAAAGTTCTATAGCTCATAGATAAAATACTGTAACACCTCTAACCCCAGGGCCAATGAGACACATCTCAGAGGAGCGAGGGAAGGAGTACTGACCGTTGACTCTGCAGCTGCTACCTTGGACAGATAGAGAGCAGATATGGCTCTGACAGAGACAGAAGCGGACGGTTTCTCCCTCTCTGGGCTGAAGGAGGAGGAACCGGCGTCACTGAGGTCTGAGATCGACTTCCTCTTGTCATCTACGGAAATATAAGAGGGACAAACAGTTTTTTTTTGCACACACTTTCCCATTGATATCTTACAAGACATTCTTAGCTGTGATGCACAGCAAATTTATACCATTTCACAGTTTTACCCCACTTCGTTGTGATGATAGCGTATCTTAATGTTCTGTGTGTAACCCTAACCTATTACGTCCACTCACAGCCTTTCTAAACCCAGAGGAGCAACATGGTGAGACTTCCGGGAACGCTTGTGAAGCAGACCAAGCAGACCAGGCAGAGGTTTGTGGTTTGTGATTTGGGAAGTCAATGAGAGAAGTGAAGAATTCTTCCTTAGCTGTTTATTTTCTCCAAATCTAAAGGCACAGCCCTGATTGGAGCCCATGTCTTCAGTAGTTGAACGTGTTATTACTCCAACGTTTTCAGCTTTATATTGCCTTTGATTTGATGGCCTGCACGAACGCGAGATGACCGTTAGACACGATGACCTGTTTCTACGCACGAGCTTAGCTAGCCAACGCGGCAATGACATCACCTACAAGTGTGATCGGGGATTTCTATTGGACAAGCAGTTTCTGCCGATCTTCATACTGTAGTGTCTTTGGTCTGTAGTGTCTTTACTTCTGCCAAATGTGTCTCATGTGATTGAGAGGATCAAGTCTGTATCAGCTGTAGTGGAAATTTCAGTCCTCACCTCACTTCAGCCCTAGATCTATTGGCTTATAAAAACCCAAAGACAACATAGACAACTACTGTAATACGCTTCCTAGCATATTACTCGCCAATGTCCAATCTCTAGACAACAAGGTACACGAAATTAGGGCACGAGTTGCCTTCCAGAAAGACATCAGAGATTATAACGTTCTCTATTTTGGATAGAAAACACTCTGAAGTTTCTAAAACTGTTTGAATGACGTCTGTGAGTATAACAGAACTCATATGGCAGGCAAAAACCTGAGGAGAAATCAAAAAAGGAAGTGAGAAATCTGAGGCGGGTATGTATTCAACACAGTTCTCATTGAAATCCACTTGAGATATTAATGAAGTTGCACTTCCTAGGGCTTCCACTAGATACTCCGGTTGGAACTTTATTGAAGATATATGTTAAAAACATCCTAATGATTGATGTTGTACTTAGTTTGAAATGTTTCTTCGACCTGTAATATAACTTTTTGAAGTTTCTGTCCGACGTAACGCTGACCAGAACGAGCGTTTGGATATGTAAACCAAACACGCTAACAAAAGGAGGTATTTGGACATAAATAACGGACATTATCGAACAAAACAAATATTTATTGTGGACCTGGGATTCCTGGGAGTGCTTTCTGATGAAGATCATCAAAGGTAAGGAAATATTTATCATGTAATTTCTTGTTTATGTTGATGGCAACATGGTGGCTAATTTGACTAATTCCGTCTCAGATAATTGCATGGTTTGCTTTTTCCGTAAAGTTTTTAAAAAATCTGACACAGCGGTTGCATTAAGGAGAGGTATATCTATAATTCCATGTGTATAACTTGTATTATCATCTACATTTATGATGAGTATTCTGTTGAATGATGTGGCTATGCAAAATCACTGGATGTTTTTGGAACTAGTGAATGTACGCGCCAATGTAAACTCAGATTTTGATATAAATATGAACTTTATCAAACAAAACATACATGTATTGTGTAACATGAAGTCCTATGAGTGTCATCTGATGAAGATCATCAAAGGTTAGTAATTAATTTGATCTATATTTGTGCTTTTTGTGATTGCTATCTTTGGCTTGACAATGGCTGTATGTTTCTGTGGCTTGGTGGTGACCTAACGTAGTCATTTGTGGTGCTTTTGCTGTAAAAGCCTATTTGAAATCAGACCCTGTGGATTAATGGCAGCATTCGCGCAAAACTGAAAGCACCAACCACCGCTTTTAATTATGGCAAGGCGAACAGAAACATGACAGAATACAAACAGTGCAGCTATTCCCTCCACAAGGAAAGCGTCAGTATAGAGACAAAGTAGTCGCAATTCAACGGCTCAAACATGAGACGTACTTGGCAGGGACTACAGTTAATCACAGATTACAAAAAGAAATCCAGCCAAGTCGCGGACATCGACATCTTGCTCCCAGACAAATTAAACAACTTCTTTGCTCGCTTTGAGGACAATATAGTGCCTCTGACACAGCCCGCTACCAAAACCTGTGGGCTCTCCTTCGCCGCAGTCAACCCTCGCAAGGCTGTCGGCCCAAACTAGCCGCGTCCTCAGAGCATGCGCAGACCATCTGGCTGGTGTATTTACGGACATATTCAATCTCTCCTTATCCCAGTCTGTTTTCCCCACATGCTTCAAGATGGCCACCATTGTTCCTGTTCCCAGGAAAGATAACGTATCTGAAATAAATGACTATCGCCCCATTGCACTCACTTCTGTCATCATGAAGTGCTATGACATACTAATCAAGGATCATATCACCTCCACCTTACCTGATACCCTAGACTCACTCCAATTTGCTTACCGCCCCAATTTGTCCACTGACGGTGCAATCATCATCACACTGCACACTGCCCTATCCCAACTGAACAAGAGGAATACCTACAGTTGAAGTCGGAAGTTTACATACACTTAGGTTGGAGTCAACTCATTTTTCAACCACTACACAAATTTCTTGTTTTAACAAACTATAGTTTTGGCAAGTCGGTTAGGACAACTACTTTGTGCACAATACAAACAATTGTTTACAGACAGATTATTGCACTTATAATTCACTGTATCACAATTCCAGAGGGTCAGAGGTTTACATACACTAAGTTGACTGTGCCTTTAAACAGCTTGGAAAATTACAGAAAATTATGTCATGGCTTTAGAAGCTTCTGATAGGCTAATTGACATCATTTGAGTCAATTGGAGGTGTACCTGTGGATGTATTTCAAGGCCTACCTTCATACTCAGTGTCTCTTTGCTTGACATCATGGGAAAATCAAAAGAAACCAACCAAATACTTATTTTCCACCATAATTTGCAAATAAATTCATAAAAAATCCTACAATGTGATTTTCTGGATTTTTTTCTCTCATTTTGTCTGTCATAGTTGAAGTGTACCTATGATGAAAATTACAGGCCTCTCTCGTCTTTTTAAGTGGGAGAACTTGCACAATTGGTGGCTGACTAAATACTTTTTTGCCCCACTGTATATACTGTACTCTATACCATCTACTGCATCTTGTCTATGCCGCACGCCATTGCTCATCCATATATTTATATGTACATATTCTATTCAATCCTTTACATTTGTGGGTATTTGTGTGCATAAGGTAGTTGTTGTGAAATTGTTAGATTACTTGTTAGATATTACTGCATGGTCGGAACTAGAAGCACAAGCATTTCTTACAGTCTCATTAACATCTGCTAACCATGTGTATGTGACCAATAACATCTGCTAACCATGTGTATGTGACCATTAACATCTGCTAACCATGTGTATGTGACCAATAACATCTGCTAACCATGTGTATGTGACCAATAACATCTGCTAACCATGTGTATGTGACCAATAACATCTGCTAACCATGTGTATGTGACCAATAACATCTGCTAACCATGTGTATGTGACCAATAACATCTGCTAACCATGTGTATGTGACCAATAACATCTGCTAATCATGTGTATGTGACCAATAACATGAGCTTTGATGCTATAGTATCTTGAAGTTAGAGTTACAGCCCACATCATTAACATGGAATAAAGACCTATATAACAGAGGAGAAGAGAGAGAGAGAGAGGGAGGTCTCTCAGACAAGGGCCTTTCTAGGCAGTGTTTACCCTTTGGTTCAGCCAGTATCACATAGGTTTCTAGGCAGTGTTTACCCTTTGGTTCAGACAGTATCACATAGGTTTCTAGGCAGTGTTTACCCTTTGGTTCAGACAGTATCACATAGGTTTCTAGGCAGTGTTTACCCTTTGGTTCAGACAGTATCACATAGGTTTCTAGGCAGTGTTTACCCTTTGGTTCAGCCAGTATCACATAGGTTTCTAGGCAGTGTTTACCCTTTGGTTCAGCCAGTATCACATAGGTTTCTAGACAGTGTTTACCCTTTGGTTCAGACAGTATCACATAGGTTTCTAGGCAGTGTTTACCCTTTGGTTCAGCCAGTATCACATAGGTTTCTAGACAGTGTTTCTGAAATACATGAAGTGCCTTCAGAAAGTATTCACACCTCTTGATTTATTCCACATTGTATTACAGCCTGAATTCAAAAATAGATTTGATTTCTTTTCCCTCACACATCTACACACAATATCCCTCAATGACAAGTTGAAAACATGTTTTTAGATATTCTTGCAAATGTATCTAAAATGAAATACCAAAATATGTCATTTATAGAAGTTTTCCCTGAGTTAATACATGTTAGAATCACCAGTCTTTCTGGGTAGGAGCTTCGCCCAGCCAGAGCCTGGACTTGAACCCGATCGAACATCTCTGGAGAGACCTGAAAATAGCTGTGAAGCGATGCTCTCCATCCAACCTGACAGAGATTTGTGTCACATTGGATTAGATATGATGGAGGGAGATTTGTGTCACATTGGATTAGATATGATGGAGGGAGATTTGTGTCATATAGGATTAGATATGATGGAGGGAGATTTGTGTCACATTGGATTAGATATGATGGTAGGGAGATTTGTGTCACATTGGATTAGATATGATGGAGGGAGATTTGTGTCACATTGGATTAGATATGATGGAGGGAGATTTGTGTCATATTGGATTAGATATGATGGTAGGGAGATTTGTGTCACATTGGATTAGATATGATGGAGGGAGATTTGTGTCACATTGGATTAGATATGATGGTAGGGAGATTTGTGTCACATTGGATTAGCTTTGATGGAGGGAGATTTGTGTCACATTGGATTAGATATGATGGAGGGAGATTTGTGTCACATTGGATTAGATATGATGGAGGGAGATTTGAATTTAACATTGAGCTTCCACCAATACCTATCGTCTCGTCTATAATACACTACATGTCCCAAAGTATGTGGACACCTGCTCGTCGAACATCTTATTCCAAAATCATGGGCATTAATATGGAGTTGGTCCACCCTTTGCTGCTATAACAGCCTCCTCTCTTCTGGGAAGGCTTTAATATGGAGTTGGTCCACCCTTTGCTGCTATAACAGCCTCCACTCTTCTGGGAAGGCTTTCCACTAGATGTTGGAACATTGCTGTGGGACTTGCTTCCATTCAGCCACAAGAGCATTAGTGAGGTCGGGTAATGATGTTGGGTGATTAGGACTGGCTGGCCTTCGGCATTCCAATTCATCACAAAGGTGTTCGATGTGGTTGAGGTCAGGGCTCTGTGCAAGCCAGTCAAGTTCCTCCACACCGATCTCAACAAACCATTTCTGTATGGACATCGCTTTGTGCACGGGGCATTGTCATGCTGAAACAGGACAGGGCCTTCTCCAGAATGTTACCACAATGCACAGAATCGTCTAGAATGTCATTGTATGCTGTAGTATTGATTTTCCTTCACTGGAACTAAGGGGTCCAAACCATGAAAAACAGCCCCAGACCATTATTCCTCCTCCACCAAACTTTACAGTTGGCACTAAGCATTTGGGCAGGTAGCATTCTCCTGGCATCCACCAAACCCAGATTCGTCCGTCGGACTGCCACATGGTGAAGCGTGATTCATCACTCCAGAGAACGTGTTTCCACTGCTCCAGAGTCCAATGGTGGAGAGCTTTACACCACTCCAGCCGACACTTGGCATTGCACATGGTGATCTTAGGCTTGTGTGAGCCTGCTCGGCCATGGAAACTAATTTCATGAAGCTCCCGACGAAGAGTTATTGTGTTGAAGTTGCATCCAGAAGCAGTTTGGAACTCTGTAGTGAGTGTTGCAACCGAGGACATGATTTTTATGCGCTATGCGCTTCAGTACTCGGCGGTCCCACTCTGTGTGCTGGTGTGGCCTACCACATCGCGGCTGAGCTGTTTTTGCTCATAGACTTTTCCACTTCACAATAACAGCACATACAGTTGACTGGGGCAGCTGTAGCAGGGCAGAAATTTGACAAACTGACTTGTTGAAAGTCTGAGCTCTTCAGTCCATTCTCCTGCCAGTGTTTGTCTATGGTGATTGCATGGCTGTGTGCTCGATGTTATACACCTGTCAGCAACGGGTGTGGCTGATAAAGACGAATCCAGTAATTTGAAGGGGTGTCCACATACTTTTGTGTATATATAGTGTAGATACAGTAGGTTGACTGTTGTGGGGGTCTGTATGACATGAGTGAGATATATACATTGCTGTACATTGCTGATGAAATGTAATCACGTGATATGATGACTAGGACAGTTCTGTAGTTACTCACCATCCTGAGATGCTGTAGATATCTTTTCCAGGTTGATACCACTGATGGTCTTTCTCCTATCTGAGCGCATCATTCTCCCAACCTCGGGGGACAGACATGACAAAGTTTGTATGATATCACTGCTAACCACCAGACATGATACGGTATATTAGCAGTAGAACAGTATCATGGTTACTGGAATAATACCATGATTACTGGAATAATACCATGATTACTGGAATAATACCATGATTACTAGAATAATACCACTGAATTACTGGAATAATACCATGGTAACTGGAATAATAACATGATTACTGGAATAATACTATGATAACTGGATTAATGCCATGGTAACTGGTATAATACCATGATTACTAGAATAATACCATGATTACTGGAATAATACCATGATTACTAGAATAATACCATGATTACTGGAATAATACCATGATTACTAGAATAATACCATGGTAACTGGAATAATACCATGATTACTAGAATAATACCATGGTAACTGGAATAATACCATGATTACTAGAATAATACCATGATTACTGGAATAATACCATGATTACTAGAATAATACCATGATTACTAGAATAATACCATGATTACTGGAATAATATCATGATAAATGGAATAATACCATGGTAACTGGAATAATACCATGATTACTAGAATAATACCATGGTAACTGGCATAATACATGATTACTAGAATAATACAATGATTACTGGAATAATACCATGATTACTAGAATAATACCATGATTAATAATACCATGATTACTGGAATAATACCATGATTACTGGAATAATATCATGATAAATGGAATAATACCATGATTACTAGAATAATACCATGATTACTGGAATAATACCATGGTTACCAGCCTTATTTCTGTTACAGTATATTGGATGACTGTCATTCATATTCCATTCACCCAGCTCAATGTAACATCGATAGGTTTAGGCTACTACATGATACTCAAATCTTCCGTATAACCATCAAGAGGTTGCTACAACCTAGCCTAGGTGCACAGGTCGAGAGAAAAATGTTAGTAATCAAGGTGACACATTCAATACCACCTTGCACACTCTTGCCTGCATCTAGTTGATCTAGGGTGTTATCATTAATCAAAGTCGCAAACGAGAGTTTCTATTGGACAAATGCAGGTATGTTTATCCCCGTTTGGTTCCGTTTGCTTCCATTTAAGAAAACACAGTTCCATTTCTTAGCAGCCACATACATGATCCCTTTGCTCATTGTATAATTCCTTCTGGCATCTATGCATCTATCTCTCACCTTTTCCCTATACTTGTGAACATCAATGCACAACACAAGAGCTGTCTGTGACCAGGCGAATACACCTTTTCAAGCCAAACCTTTATACCATAACCACTAACTGCTACACACACAGCCTACATCGTTGTCACCATATTAGTTAGCTACCGTCATAGTCAACATAGCTTTGAGAACTAACCCGCTACTATCATGCAGTACAGTGTACAGTCAGAAAGCACTTTAGCGGTTATACTCTTGGTCCCCATTGGCAATAAATTAATAAAACGAAAAGCTCTGTTTGATAGCCATAGCCAGCTAGCTAACATAGCATCCCTCTCTGTTGGATAGCCATAGCCAGCTAGCTAACATAGCATCCCTCTCTGTTGGATAGCCATAGCCAGCTAGCTTACATAGCATGCCTCTCTGTTTGATAGCCTTAGCCAGCTAGCTAACATAGCATCCCTCTCTGTTGGATAGCCATAGCCAGCTAGCTTACATAGCATGCCTCTCTGTTTGATAGCCTTAGCCAGCTAGCTAACACAGCATCCCTCTCTGTTTGAGCCAGGTGTTTGATCAGCTGATGTCACAAAGTGCTGTACATAACTATTATTCTCTCTCTTTGAGTCAACTACTCACCACAATTTATGCAACCCCTTAAAACATGTATAATGATACTAGTATAGTACGTTCAGCTATACCATGGTATAGTCTGACTCATGGAAATATACCATGGTTTATGCCTTGAAATATGAGGGTACTACTATGGTACTGCCATTGTACCTAAATATTACCATGGTATTGCATCAGTTATACCAAGGTAGATGTGGATCATGGAATTACCATGGTTTTAACCTGCATTTATAGTGGAAAATTGCAAGAATGTGCTATAATACTTTTATTGCATCAAATGGTTGTTTTATGCAACATAATGCAACAGAAACCCAATTCTTTCTTTGGCCGCCTCTCCTTCCAGTTCTCTGCTGCCAATGACTGGAACGAACTACAAAAATCTCTGAAACTGGAAACACTTATCTCCCTCACTAGCTTTAAGCACCAACTGTCAGAGCAGCTCACTGATTACTGCACCTGTACATAGCCCACCTATAATTTAGCCCAAACAACTACCTCTTTCCCACTGTATTTGATTTATTTATTTATTTTGCTCCTTTGCACCCCATTATTTTCATTTCTACCTTGCACATTCTTCCATTGCAAAACTACCATTCCAGTGTTTTACTTGCTATATTGTATTTACTTTGCCACCGTGGCCTTTTTTGCCTTTACCTCCCTTATCTCACCTCATTTGCTCACATTGTATATAGACTTGTTTATACTGTGTTATTGACTGTATGTTTGTTTTACTCCATGTGTAACTCTGTGTCGTTGTATCTGTCGAACTGCTTTGCTTTATCTTGGCCAGGTCGCAATTGTAAATGAGAACTTGTTCTCAACTTGCCTACCTGGTTAAATAAAGGTGAAATAAAAAAATATAAAAAAATAATAGAGTATTCTGTTAACTATTGTGTGTTCTACTGAGGATGGGCCTCTGGGAGACACTGACAGGAGATTTCCGATGTCTCTGGGTGATAAAACCTAAAGAGCATTCCAGAGCATGAGTTAATGTTTCAGTTCTATACCGTACCATGCACAGGGACTTGGCCCCGCCCTGTGCAACTGGGTCATGGAATTTGACGGGACACCCCCAGGTGGTGAGGGTAGGTAACAACATCTCCACCCCACTGATCCTCAACACTGGGGCCCCACAAGGGTGCGTTCTCAGCCATCTCCTGTACTCCCTGTCCACCCACGACTGCGTGGCCATGCACGCCTCCAACTCAATCATCAAGTTTGCGGATGACACTACAGTGGTAGGCTTGATTACCAACAATGACGAGACGGCCTACAGGGAGGAGGTGAGGGCCCTCGGAGTGTGGTGTCAGGAAAATAACCTCACACTCAACGTCAACAAAACAAAGGAGATGATCGTGGACTTCAGGAAACAGCAGAGGGAACACCCCCCCATCCACATCGACGGGACAGTACTGGAGAAGGTGGGAAGTTTTAAGTTCCTCGGCGTACACATCACAGACAAACTGAAATGGTCCACCCACACAGACAGCGTGGTGAATAAATGTTTTGTTTGTCATCTAAAACACTCACAAACTTTTACAGATGCACAATTGAGAGCATCCTGTCGTGCTGTATCACCGCCTGGTACGGGAGCTGCTCCGCCCACAACCGCAAGGCTCTCTAGAGGGTAGCGAGGTCTGCACAACGCATCACTACCTGCACTCCAAGACACCTATAGCACCCGATGTCACAGGAAGGCCAAAAAGGTCATTAAGGACAACTACCACCCGTGCCACTGCCTGTTCACCCTGCTTTCATCCAGAAGGCGAGGTCAGTACAGGTGCATCAAAGCTGGGACCGAGAGACTGAAAAACAGCTTCTATCTCAATGCCAATATTACCACTGTGTCCAGGGCTGTGTCCAGGCACTCCACGATGCGTCGTGCCTAAGAAGCCGCGGTATATTGGCCATACACCACACCCCCTCGTGTCTTATTGTTCAATTATATGTGGGAGAATGTAAGACATATGGCAGCTTAATCTCTGGCATGCTGTAATCATTTACAGTATTTATAGTCAAGAGGTGTTTGCCTTTGTTTCGCTCTAGTGGTTGTTTCACTCACTCTCACTCTCACACTAATCTGCCTAGGCAGTGAGTCAGTTGAACGAGAGCCAACTGAATTTTAAACCTCATCATCGCGGTGAGCGAGTTACAAAGCATAAGATAGGAGACACCAAGTTAAGTGGAGTGTAATGATATCATTTTTTAAAAATGATGTTTTAATGTAAAAGTCTGTTAGCATAGAAGCTAACATCAGCTAAAGTTAGCTCCAGTCAAGCTAGCCTGTTGTAGTCATGGCGACAGGACCAAGGAACATCCACACTAACTGTTTTAGGGATAATATGTTGAGAATTTACATGATGAAAATGTATCTATAAGATAAGATGATAATGAATACCTTTTTACTCATTGTGTTTTGGTATGTTGGTTATTTACAATTGTAAATGAGTAGCCAAGCCAGTTGATTTAGAGAGAGACAACTGAAAACTGTATTGAAGAGAGAAGCACCTGATAAACGTTTTTTAAATCTTCAAGGTTTCAGACTCCCTTCATTCTTCTCACCATACCCTATCCAGGTCCCAAGGTTTAATAGGGTACACTACTAGACCATGTCTGTTCTGGTTTTTCACTATGAGTTAATAGGATACACTACTAGACCATGTCTGTTCTGGTTTTTCACTATGAGTTAATAGGATACACTACGAGACCATGTCTGTTGTGGTTTTTCACTATGAGTTAATAGGATACACTACTAGACCATGTCTGTTCTGGTTTTTCACTATGAGTTAATAGGATACACTACTAGACCATGTCTGTTCTGGTTTTTCACTATGAGTTAATAGGATACACTACGAGACCATGTCTGTTGTGGTTTTTCACTATGAGTTAATAGGATACACTACTAGACCATGTCTGTTCTGGTTTTTCACTATGAGTTAATAGGGTACACTACGAGACCATGTCTGTTGTGGTTTTTCACTATGAGTTAATAGGGTACACTACTAGACCATGTCTGTTGTGGTTTTTCCATGTTATTACCTGGTACTCCCTGTATATAACCACGATATTACCTCCCTGTATATAACCATGTTATTACCTCCCTGTATATAGCCATGTTATTACCTGGTACTCCCTGTATATAGCCATGTTATTACCTGGTACCCCCTGTATATAACCATGTTATTACCTGGTACTCCCTGTATATAACCATGTTATTACCTCCCTGTATATAACCATGTTATTACCTGGTACTCCCTGTATATAACCATGTTATTACCTCCCTGTATATAGCCATGTTATTACCTGGTACTCCCTGTATATAACCATGTTATTACCTCCCTGTATATAACCATGTTATTACCTGGTACTCCCTGTATATAACCATGTTATTACCTGGTACTCCCTGTATATAGCCATGTTATTGCCTGGTACTCCCTGTATATAACCATGTTATTACCTCCCTGTATATAACCATGTTATTACTTGGTACTTCCTGTATATAGCCATGTTATTACCTCCCTGTATATAACCATGTTATTACCTGGTACTCCCTGTATATAACCATGTTATTACCTGGTACGCCCTGTATATAGCCATGGTATTACCTGGTACTCCCTGTATATAACCATGTTATTACCTCCCCGTATATAGCCATGTTATTACCTGGTACTCCCTGTATATAGCCATGTTATTACCTGGTACTCCCTGTATATAGCCATGTTATTACCTGGTACTCCCTGTATATAACCATGTTATTACCAGGTACTCCCTGTATATAACCATGTTATTACCAGGTACTCCCTGTATATAGCCATGTTATTACCTGGTACTCCTGTATATAACCATGTTATTACCGGGTACTCCCTGTATATAACCATGTTATTACCAGGTACTCCCTGTATATAACCATGTTATTACCTCCCTGTATATAACCATATAACCACCTGGTACTCCCTGTATATAACCATGTTATTACCTGGTACTCCCTGTATATAACCATGTTATTACTTGGTACTTCCTGTATATAGCCATGTTATTACCTCCCTGTATATAACCATGTTATTACCTCCCTGTATATAGCCATGTTATTACCTGGTACTCCCTGTATATAACCATGTTATTACCTGGTACGCCCTGTATATAGCCATGTTATTACCTGGTACTCCCTGTATATAACCATGTTATTACCTCCCTGTATATAGCCATGTTATTACCAGGTACTCCCTGTATATAACCATGTTATTACCTTGCTGTATATAACCATGTTGTTACCTGGTACTCCTGTATATAACCATGTTATTACCTGGTACTCCCTGTATATAACCATGTTATTACCTGGTACTCCCTGTATATAGCCATGTTATTACCTGGTACTCCCTGTATATAACCATGTTATTACCAGGTACTCCTGTATATAGCCATGTTATTACCTGGTACTCCCTGTATATAACCATGTTATTACCAGGTACTCCTGTATATAACCATGTTATTACCAGGTACTCCTGTATATAACCATGTTATTACCAGGTACTCCTGTATATAACCATGTTATTACCTTGCTGTATATAACCATGTTGTTACCTGGTACTCCCTGTATATAACCATGTTATTACCTGGTACTCCTGTATATAACCATGTTATTACTTGGTACTTCCTGTATATAGCCATGTTATTACCTCCTGTATATAACCATGTTATTACTTGGTACTTCCTGTATATAGGTTATTACTCCTGTATATAACCATGTTATTACCTCCCTGTATATAGCTATGTTGTTACCTGGTACTCCCTGTATATAGCCATGTTATTACCTGGTACTCCTGTATATAACCATGTTATTACCAGGTACTCCCTGTATATAACCATGTTATTACCTCCTGTATATAACCATGTTATTACCTGGTACTCCCTGTATATAACCATGTTATTACCTGGTACTCCCTGTATATAACTATGTTATTACCTGGTACTCCTGTATATAACCATGTTATTACTTGGTACTTCCTGTATATGGCCATGTTATTACCTCCCTGTATATAACCATGTTATTACTTGGTACTTCCTGTATATAGCCATGTTATTACCTCCCTGTATATAACCATGTTATTACCTGGTACTCCCTGTATATAACCATGTTATTACCTGGTACTCCCTGTATATAACCATGTTATTACTTGGTACTTCCTGTATATAGCCATGTTATTACCTCCCTGTATATAACCATGTTATTACTTGGTACTTCCTGTATATAGCCATGTTATTACCTCCCTGTATATAACCATATAACCACCTGGTACTCCCTGTATATAACCATGTTATTACCTGGTACTCCCTGTATATAACCATGTTATTACTTGGTACTTCCTGTATATAGCCATGTTATTACCTCCCTGTATATAACCATGTTATTACTTGGTACTTCCTGTACATAGCCATGTTATTACCTCCCTGTATATAACCATGTTATTACCTGGTACTCCCTGTATATAACCATGTTATTACCTCCTGTATATAGCCATGTTATTACCTGGTACTCCTGTATATAACCATGTTATTACCTGGTACTCCCTGTATATAGCCATGTTATTACCTGGTACTCCCTGTATATAACCATGTTATTACCTCCTGTATATAGCCATGTTATTACCTGGTATTCCCTGTATATAACCATGTTATTACCTGTATATAGCCATGTTATTACCTCCCTGTATATAGCCATGTTATTACCTGGTACTCCCTGTATATAACCATGTTATTACCTGGTACTCCTGTATATAACCATGTTATTACCTGGTACTCCTGTATATAGCCATGTTATTACCTGGTACTCCCTGTATATAACCATGTTATTACCTGGTACCCCCTGTATATAACCATGTTATTACCTCCATGTATATAACCATGTTATTACCTCCCTGTATATAACCATGTTTTTACCTCCCTGTATATAGCCATGTTATTACCTGGTACTCCTGTATATAGCCATGTTATTACCTGGTACTCCTGTATATAACCATGTTATTACCTCCATGTATATAACCATGTTATTACCTGGTACTTCCTGTATATAGCCATGTTATTACCTGGTACTCCCTGTATATAGCCATGTTATTACCAGGTACTTCCTGTATATAACCATGTTATTACCTCCATGTATATAACCATGTTATTACCTGGTACTCCCTGTATATAACCATGTTATTACCTGGTACCCCTGTATATAGCCATGTTATTACCTGGTACTCCCTGTATATAACCATGTTATTACCTCCCTGTATATAGCCATGTTATTACCAGGTACTTCCTGTATATAACCATGTTATTACATGGTACGCCCTGTATATAGCCATGTTATTACCTCCCTGTATATAGCCATGTTATTACCAGGTACTTCCTGTATGTAGCCATGTTATTACCTGGTACTCCCTGTATATAGCCATGTTATTACCTGTTACTCCCTGTATATAGCCATGTTATTACCTGGTACTCCCTGTATATAGCCATGTTATTACCAGGTACTTCCTGTATATAGCCATGTTATTACCAGGTACTTCCTGTATGTAGTCATGTTATTGTTATTTTATTTTGTTACTATTTCCTTTATTTTCTTGCCTTACTTTCTAACTCTGCATTGTTTGGAAAGGGCTCGTAAGTAAGCATTTCATGTAACTGTCTACACCTGTTGTATTCGGCGCATGTGACAAATAAAATGTGATTTGATTGTTTTGATTTGTTTGGCTCACCTGTGTAGTGACCTCCTCTCTAGCCGGGGATGCAGGTGAAGGTACAGCTTTCTCCTCTATAGGGCCCTTTCTCTCCTCCACCAACCCGTTGATGGCTGGGGCCGCAGCTGCCATCTTGGGACGTGATGGTGTTTGGCCTACAGCTCCCATGATGCTCTTCACCTTCTCCTTGGTGACCTTTGACTCGAAGAGAGCCTTCAGGGCTCTGATACTCCCGGCCGGGTCGATTCTGGGAGAGGGGCCAGGGAGACTGGACATGGACTTACTGCGGGACAAATTGGTCGACCTCTGGGACTTCTCCCCTAACAGGCTGGCCGATCCCCGGGACGTCTCTCCTAACAGGCTAGTTGACCCACGGGTCTTCTCTCTCACTTCTGACACACTGGGCTGGATCCTGGTCATCTCTCTCACTCCGTTGTTTCTCATCAGGGACTCCAGCTTGCGCTCCTGTGCGCTTTCTGCCAGTTGTCTCTTTGTTTTCTCACGGACGGTTGAGAAGGAGGTCTGATGCTTGGTTATCTGCTGGAGAAAGAATCAGAAGACGACAGGTGCTGCTTAGTGTCCATCCTGAGACAGTCGACAATCAGAGGTTGATGACATAAAATGTGGTGTGATGTTTTACCTCAGTCTTGTGCTCCACATGGTTCAGGGTAGGGACCTCTACTGAAGGGCTGGCTTGGTATCTGTTATGTGAACAAGACAAATCCTTCATCAATACTCTGTAAGCTTATTCACCAAAACAGACATTGCAATGCTCAAGCAATTCGGTGTGGGATGAAGTTTACCCCAGACATTGATACGTCAGTGTTGCATTTCCCTCACCTAATGGTTAAGGCTAGGATTTGAGAAAAGCCAGCTGGTCCCCTGTACCTATGGAGCTGGTCATGTGCTAAAAGCTGGGTCAGAGACCATTACGTTTAAGTCAGTTAATTCAGAAAGTGATAAAAGGAATAGTTTCTCCTCCTTCGGTTTATTGTGAAGTCATTGAAAATAAAAGGAGGTTTTCATTGAATTGTCATTTTCAGTTTACTTCCTGAATTGACTGACTTCAATTGGAATTGACTTAAAACCTGGTGCCTATGGAGCTTGCTATTGGTTAAATGGTAAAGGTTCTGGTTCTGGTTCCTCTCACCTGGTCAACATCTGAGATACGGAGATGGACTTCATCCTGTCCCTAAACCCCGCCTCCGCCCAGGCGGGCTTGTCTCCGTCACCCATAGAGACGCTCCGTAGAGATTGGGCACGCCTCAGAACACTCCTCCCCTCCATGGCCGATGATGATGTCACAGCACCCCTTAATGATGTCACAGCACCTCTCAAAACACAGGACACCAAACCTCAACACCTGATCGACATGGAAGAGTCAGCTGTCATAGATAGCACTCATTGTTGAGGACAGAGTCTCACAGGAGAATAATCAGTCTCCACTCACCAGAGCAGTGTGAAGGAATCAGTCTCCATTCACCAGAGCAGTGTGGAGGAATCAGTCTCCATTCACCAGAGCAGTGTGGAGGAATCAGTCTCCATTCACCAGAGCAGTGTGAAGGAATCAGTCTCCATTCACCAGAGCAGTGTGAAGGAATCAGTCTCCATTCACCAGAGCAGTGTGGAGGAATCAGTCTCCATTCACCAGAGCAGTGTGGAGGAATCAGTCTCCATTCACCAGAGCAGTGTGAAGGAATCAGTCTCCATTCACCAGAGCAGTGTGGAGGAATCAGTCTCCATTCACCAGAGCAGTGTGGAGGAATCAGTCTCCATTCACCAGAGCAGTGTGAAGGAATCGGTCTCCATTCACCAGAGCAGTGTGAATATAATACATTACAGTATTTTGTCACTGTACTATGATATTGTTACTACTACAATGTTACAATGTAACTCTCAAAGACCAAACAATGCCTCTCCACTTTACTTGATTTGGAATTAAGAGACAGGGGCATTCAGACACACAGCAGAGTTCAGCAGTGGAGTGAAACACTTCCTCATCAAAACCGATCAAAAATGCAGATAGTTGTTTGTCCATTGATTCAAATGAGGATTTGTTATTGTATATTATATATTACTCAACATCACACCATTATTATCAATCTAGCCTTTACCTTTAGTGAAGTCCGCTGGTCGTCTCTCCTTGTCGCAGTCAGAGGAGCGTCGAGCTCATCACAAGACACACGTTACGTACTGCTTCAAACCAGCGTCTCGGACCAAAGTCCTCTGTCCTTCCTTATTACAGCTGACTAGAGAATGTTTATAGCTATACGTTTACAACACAGATGGAATCTCTGCAGTCCAATAGCAGATGTACTATGATGGTGACCAATAAAAAATACCCCGGAGCTTCCTCTTTTAAGATCCTCTCACCTTGATACAGGTACTATCATCAACTATAGTATGTTGTATCAAAAGTAGAGTTGTGGAGACTCCGGTCTTCAAAAGAGAGGTATTTTAAGCACCCATTGGGACACTGTACTGTACAGTTACAGAGAGTTACTGAGGTAGGGTGACCAGGACGGCTGTGTAGGCAGTTTCGTGTCACGGCCTTGGGCCCTTCTCTCTCTCTCTCTCTCTCTGCTCTGAACAGGAAGGTATGAATGAGGTTAGGTTTAAATTTGCTCTCTCTCACACTATTTAACTCTAACCCTTTGGCCCTATGGCCTGAGTACTCATTAACCTTCAGACATGTTTCTAGTTATTAACTTTATTTTTCATGTTCGACTTGAGCTGCAATCAGATTCCCACAACGAATTTCACGTTTTTATATATTTTTTATGTGACCTTTATTTAACTAGGCAAGTCTATGGGTCAATTTCACACCATATGTATTGAATTCAAAAAATAAAATACATTGTGAACATGAAAAATAAAGTTGAGAATGTAAACATTATATTCTTGAAGGACGGGTGAAATAATGGATGTTGAAATCAAAAACCAAACAATTGAAACCAAAATGTATAGAATTGTTAACAAAAATAAGATATCAAAATCAAAACCCCAAAACTTGTAAGCAAATCATTTTAAAGCGAGAGAAAAACTCTATATCTATATAATAAAATAAAAAAATTGAAAACAAATGCAAAAATCTTTTTCAGTTAAACTTTCCCAGCAACCAATCCTATTGAATACATTTTGCCTCTTGCCTGCATGTACTACCTTTTGGTTACGCTACTCGTATCTCAGCTTTCACTGCCAGTCTTTTCCATTGGGAGTTTTGGCATTATTTTTCCGTGAAGGGCGGAGCTTAGAGGGAGGCGAAGACAATGAGTCCCCATTGGTCCACTGGTTCTGGAGTGACAGTTCATCTTAACCCAATCAATGAAGGTGATAGACAGGGATATTTTTCTATTGGCTACTGAACCAGACGGTCTGACGTCATCACTACCACTGTGTCTGAATGTTTTAAACATGGCGAACCAGTTATCACCGGCACCCAATTTTGGGAAAGTTGCTAGATTTTTCGTCATTGAATGTATTACATAGGCACGCGTCTAATATCCTTACCTTATCCCTGACTAACAATTGTGAATTACGTTAGCATAGTTGGCTGGCTTTGGTGTCGGACTAGCTAGCCAAATGGACATGGAATTAATGGCAAGACCTCATTGTATACGTGTAACGTTACAGCTAAACGTTAGCCACTGTCGGGCGTATTTGTGTATGTGCGATATATATCAAACCCTAAATAGCTTTACCCATAACGATACCTGACGCCTAGACCCAATCTAGCCTAAAAATATATTTTAAAGATACGCTTAATATATGGGGAACTGATACATAACTAGTTTAGTCGGCTGGCTTAAGTTGTCTGACTAGCTAAACAAATCACAAGACACTACATGCCTGTAGTTTAACCACTGCCAGACGTAGGGGTTTCAATATGTTTTTATTAAACCAAGTCACGTCGATAAAAGACATTGTGATTTTCAGACCCATCACTAATGTATCCAGGTAGCTAGCTAGGTAACGTTAAATGTATTCACCATGACGACACTCTTACATCATGAGATTGAAATCACATTTCGCCCTTTATGTACAGCTACTTTGTTTTTTTCTGAAAGCATACTATCAAACTAGTCATCTGATTATATCTGAATTACCCTTATGTTCTGGACTAGTTAGCTATTTAAACTAGAGGCATTCAAATTTGGTCAAGTATGTTAATACAGTTCCCCAAATATCCAGCTGATGTTTGTGTTCAGCAGAGAGAATTCAGAGGTGGGTTTTGGCTGCACACAGCCTCATCTCTGTGCTGACCCAGACTATGAATCAGGGTCAAAGTCTAGTGCCACTGCATCAGCAAGCTCCGGTGCATCAATTGAGAACAGACCCAGGAACAGACCATTCCTCTAATATACAGGAGATGGTCAGGTGCATCGTCAGCTGACAGGGGTGCAGGAACAGACCATTCCTCTAATATCCAGGAGATGGTCAGGGGCATCGTCAGCTGACAGGGGTGCAGGAACAGACCATTCCTCTAATATCCAGGAGATGGTCAGGGGCATCGTCAGCTGACAGGGGTGCAGGAACAGACCATTCCTCTGATATCCAGGAGATGGTCAGGGGCATATTAATGGTCCCAGAATACAGGAGATGTGTCATTTTGCTGTCTGTACCCAACCCATCATAGGATATACCCTGTTTTGATGATTAATCAATTCAGCCAATCTGTAAATGATGCATTACTTTAATCATTATTGTACAGCTCTCACACTTTGAAACTGTTATGCATCCGAAGTTGTTAGTTTGGTACTTTACCCACTAAGATTTATAGACTCTCTCTCTCTGATACATAGTGACACACATAACTCTCTCTCTCTCTCTGATACATAGTGACACACATAACTCTCTCTCTCTCTCTGATACATATTGACACACACATAACTCTCTCTCTGATACATAGTGACACACATAACTCTCTCTCTCTCTGATACATAGTGACACACATAACTCTCTCTCTCTCTCTGATACATAGTGACACACATAACTCTCTCTCTCTCTCTGATACATATTGACACACACATAACTCTCTCTTTCTGATAGTTACACCCATCTAACTCTCTCTGATAGTGACACACACTTAACTCTCTCTGATAGTGACACACACTTAACTCTCTCTTTCTGATAGTGACACACACTTAACTCTCTCTGATAGTGACACACACCTAACTCTCTGATAGTGACACATATCTAACTCTCTCTGATAGTGACACACATCTAACTCTCTCTGATAGTGACACACACTTAACTCTCTCTCTGATAGTGACACACACCTAACTCTCTCTGATAGTGACACACACTTAACTCTCTCTTTCTGATAGTGACACACACCTAACTCTCTCTGATAGTGACACACACTTAACTCTCTCTTTCTGATTGTGACACACACCTAACTCTCTCTGATAGTGACACACACTTAATTCTCTCTTTCTGATTGTGACACACACCTAACTCTCTCTGATAGTGACACACACCTAACTCTCGTATACCTCTTCCACTTCCCTACACTGTTTCTCATTACAATTTTGAGATTAAATCACCTCAAGTGTAAACTTATCAATGTGAATTCCCTCCCTTTTATGTGCAGGTCCTTTCTGAATATATGAACCCTTCTTCCAGAACACCAGGCAAGAATACAAAGGCCTGGTAACCTTTTATTCAGTGTACACCTCCTAAATGAGTTGTACGGCTTCCTGGACATCCGTCAGAATCAGACAAATCTCTGCAAGAGTCTCTGTCCCTGGGGAAGATTTCAGTTAGAGAATTTGTTTTATTATTAGTTATGTTGTATGAGACAGTCAGATTTATCTTATCTATCCTTTTTCAGCCGGATGCTGACTATGTAGTCGACCTCGTCGCTCCTGAAATGAGCAGGAGAGGAACCTTCAGGGCCGCCACAGTCAGAAACTTTAAGGACTTTGTTCAAGATGTGGAAACTGCAGCTGAGCCTCAGCCTTTGTATTTTTTATCGTCAACATTGGTCATAAACCAACAGGGTTGGGAACATAACCAACTGTGTTCAGTTGCTGATTACCAGTTTATAATGGTAACATCTCTTTGGATTACTCACCGAGTAACAGTCCAATTACTGTGCCATCAAAAGACCCGGAACATGAACACAGCATTGTTTTTCAAATTTACATTGTCACCATCAAACACACACCGGAAAAGGAAGCTCAGTGCATGGTGAACTAGCAGGAGAGAAAGAAGATGGACAAGAAGTGGAGCCATCCAGTCCAACAGTTCCAACACTGTCCCTCACGGTGAACTAGCAGGAGAGAAAGAAGATGGACAAGAAGTGGAGCCATCCAGTCCAACAGTTCCAACACTGTCCCTAATGTTATGCCATCCAACAGGCTGATGGAAGATGGACAAGAAGTGGAGCACATCCAACAGTTCCAAATTAGTTGAAGAATGAAGATTTTAGTTCCAACACTGTCCCAAATATTTTATAAATGAAGGCAAATATTTTTAAAGACACTAGACACTGTAAAATAAGAGCCAGTATTTTACCTCCTTTTTTTGACCTCATACAGCAGAGGCACATCCCAAATGAAGCCGCAGAAGTGTCAACAAAGCAGCGGATCGTCCACAAACATGCAAATCTTTCCCATAAAAGGTCCGTATTTTAAACTAGTTTTTATTGGGATGCCAGATAAAGTGTTCACTTCCATCTGAACACAGAATCCTACTCATTCCTCCACCTGCTTACATCCTGCTGATTTATTGGGATGCCAGATAAAGTGTTCACTTCCATCTGAACACAGAATCCTACTCATTCCTCCACCTGCTTACATCCTGCTGATTTATTGGGATGCCAGATAAAGTGTTCACTTCCATCTGAACACAGAATCCTACTCATTCCTCCACCTGCTTACATCCTGCTGATTTATTGGGATGCCAGATAAAGTGTTCACTTCCATCTGAACACAGAATCCTATCATTCCTCCACCTGCTTACATCCTGCTGATTTATTGGGATGCCAGATAAAGTGTTCACTTCCATCTGAACACAGAATCCTAAAATTCCTCCACCTGCTTACATCCTGCTGATTTATTGGGATGCCAGATAAAGTGTTCACTTCCATCTGAACACAGAATCCTACACATTCCTCCACCTGCTTACATCCTGCTGATTTATTGGGATGCCAGATAAAGTGTTCACTTCCATCTGAACACAGAATCCTACTCATTCCTCCACCTGCTTACATCCTGCTGATTGTTTCTATGTGAAGGTTGATTTTCTGTCAAAACCTTTTCCCATATAGTAAAAAAGAAAAAGTAAACATTTCACATTTAATGATTGCAGCTATTTCTATTCAAACACTCCCATTTGAGTATTTTAAATAAACGTTGTCCATAGTGTTGTGGTAGAATTGTGGAAAAACAGGGGAGCTGTTCTGTGTTGGACTGTGGCTTTCAGTGGGGCAAACAAGTATTTAGTCAGCCACCAATTGTGCAAGTTCTCCCACTTAAAAAGATGAGAGAGGCCTGTAATTTTCATCATAGGGTACACTTCAACTATGACAAACAAAATGAGAGAGAAAAAATCCATAAAATCACATTGTAGGATTTTTAATGAATTTATTTGCAAATTATGGTGGAAAATAAATATTTGGCCAATAACAAAAGTTTATCTCAATACTTTGTTATATACCCTTTGTTGGCAACGACAGAGGTCAAATGTTTTCTGTAAGTCTTCACAAGGTTTTCACACACTGTTGCTGGTATTTTGGCCCATTCCTCCACCCCGTGCACTTTCACCACCCTGTGAAGTTCATCACTTATTAAATCTGTAGTCTAATAAACAGCTTGGTTTCCAGAGACGTAGTGGGACACAACACTGAAAAGTGTCTCCAAGTTTACTTCCATATGATGATTATTATATCAATATTTACGCATAAACTCATTTCCACGGCCATTTCTCGCATAATACATTTTACCGGCAAGAAGATCGCACCATGTCCACCAAACGATCGGTCTGCATTTATCAAATTGTACCGAAACTTCCATCACAGCCGTCATACATTTTTACACCGTACTTGGCTAAAGACTGAATGGAAACATTGTCTAATCACTTAAATATCAGTCATGAAACAGCTTGTCTTCTCTACTCAGATTATACTCAGTGTAGAGATTATAACTTGGTGTAGGCCACCTGCCTAACCATACTCCAGAAAGAATAGTACCGGTGACATTTCAATAATATGTTTCATTTTATTAATAATATATTAATAATCTGTGGAAATTAATGTTGGTTTTGAATGCTTTTACCAGAGATAAAGCTTCCCACAACCACGGACATGAAACATGCATCTTCCGATGTCCACATTCTCCTTAGTCTGCTCTCACCCTAGATGTTGACATACAGACACTAAGAAGATAATCAAGACAACTGTTCATCATATTTTCAAGGTGTAATTCAATCCCTCTCCTCTATGTGGTGAAAAACTGTATGAAACTTGGGCAACCTAAATATACAGTTGAAGTCTGAAGTTTACAAACACCTTAGCCAAATACATTTAAACTCAGTTTTTCACTATTCCTGACATTTACTCCTAGTAAAATTCCCTGTTTTAGGTCAGTTAGGATCACCACTTTATTTTAAGAATGTGAAATGTCAGAATAATAGAAGAGAGAATGATTTATTTCAGCTTTTATTTCTTTCATCACATTCCCAGTGGGTCAGAAGTTTACATACAGTCAATTAGTATTTGGTAGCATTGCCTTTAAATTGTTTAACTTGGGTCAAACATTTCGGGTAGCCTTCCACAAACTTCCCACAATAAGTTGGGTGAATATTGGCCCGTTCCTACTGACAGAACTGGTGTGACTGAGTCAGGTTTGTAGGCCTCCTTGCTCACACACGGTTTTTCAGTTCTTCCCACTTTTCTATAGGATTGCGGTCAGGGCTTTGTGATGGCCACTCCAATACCTTGACTTTGTTGTCTTTAAGCCATTTTGCCACAACTTTGGAAGTATGCATGGGGTCATTGTCCATTTGGAAGACCCATTTACGACCAAGCTTTAACTTCCTGACTGATGTCTTGAGATGTTGCTTCAATATATCCACCTAATTTTCCTACTTCATGATGCCATCTATTTTGTGAAGTGCACCAGTCCCTCCTGCAGCAAAGCACCCCCACACCATGATGCTGCCACCCACATGCTTCACGGTTGGGATGGTGTTCTTCGGCTTGCAAGCCTCCCCCTTTTTCATAAACATAACGATGATCATTATGGCCAAACAGTTCTATTTTTGCTTCATCAGACCAGAGGACATTTCTCCAAAAAGTACGATCTTTGTCCCCATGTGCAAGTTGCAAACCGTAGTCTGGCTTTTTTAATGGTGGTTTTGGAGCAGTGGCTTCTTCCTTGCTGAGCGGCCTTTCAGATTATGTTGATAAAGGACTCGTTTTACTGTGGATATAGATAATTTTGTACCTGTTTCCTCCAGCATCTTCACAATGTCCTTTGCTGTTGTTCTGGGATTGATGTGAACTTTTCACACCAAAGTACGTTCATCTCTAGGAGACAGAACGCGTCTCCTTCCTGAGCGGTTTGATGGCTGCGTGGTCCCATGATGTTTATACTTGCGTACTATTGTTTGTACAGATGAACGTGGTACCTGCAGGTATTTGGAAATTGCTCCCAAGGATGAACCAGACTTGTGGACATCTGAATTTTTTTTCTGAGGTCTTGGCTGATTTCTTTAGATTTTCCCATGATGTCAAGCAAAGAGGCGCTGAGTTTGAAGGTAGGCCTTGAAATACATCCACAGGTACACCTCCAATTGACTCAAATTATGTTAATTAGCCTATCAGAAGCTTCTAAAGCCATGACATCATTTTCTGGAATTTTCCAAGCCGTTTGAAGGCACAGTCAACTTAGTGTACGTAAACTTCCAACTTCAACTGTATATAGTGCTTTGCAAAAGTATTCATCCCCCTTGGCGTTTTTCCTATTTTGTTGCATTACAACCTGTAATTAACAAAATATATATTTGGATTTCCTATAATGAACAAAATAGTCCAAATTTGTGTCGTGAAATTTAAAAAAAAAAAAACTTTTCAAAACATTCTAAAGAATAAAAAAAATTAAAAGTGGTACGTGCATATGTATTCACCCCCTTTGCTAGGAAGCCCCTAAATAAGATCTGGTGCAACCAATTACCTTCAGAAGTCACATAATTAGTTTAGGGTTAATAAAGTCCACCTGTGTGCACTCTATGTGTCACATGATCTCAGTATGTATACACCTGTTCTGAAAGGCCCCAGAGTTAACACCACTAAGCACCATGAAGACCAAGAAGACCTCTCATCACCCTCTATCACAAACATACCCTCGTAAAACTGACTATCCTACCGATCCTCGACTTTGGCGATGTCATTTACAAAATAGCCTCCAACACTCTACTCAGCAAACTGGATGCAGTCTATCACAGTGCCATCCGTTTTGTCACCAAAGCCCCTTTTACCACCTACCACTGCGATCTGTATGCTCTACTCGACTGGCCCTCATTACATATTCGTCGCCAAACCCACTGGTTCCAGGTCATTGACAAGTCTTTGCTAGGTAAAGCTCCGTCTTATCTCAGATCACTGGTCACGATAACACTCACCTGAAGCACGCGCTCCGGCAGGTGTATTTCACTGATCATCCCAAAGCCAACACCTCCTTTGGCCGCCTTTCCTTCCAGTTCTCTGCTGCCATTGACTGGAATGAACTGCAAAAAATCGCTGAAGCTGGAGACTTATTTTTCCCTCACTAACTTTAAACATCAGCTATCTGAACAGCTAACCGATCGCTGCAGCTGTACATAGTCCATCTGTAAATAGCCCATCCAATCTACCTACCTCATCCCCATATTGTTTTTATTTACTTTTCTGTTCTTTTGCACACCAATATTTCTACTCCAGTGTTTATTCGCTTAATTGTAATTACTTGCTATTATGGCCTATTTATTGCCTACCTCCTCACGCCATTTGCACACACTGTATATAGACTTTCATTTTTTCTATTGTGTTATTGACTGTACGTTTGTTTATTCCATGTGTAACTCAGTGTTGTTGTTTGTGTCGCACTGCTTTGCTTTATCTTGACCAGGTCGCAGTTTTAAATGAGAACTTGTCCTCAACTAACTTACCTGGTTAAATAAAGGTGAAATAAATTAAATAAAAAAATCATGTTTACATTCTCAACTTTATTTTTCATGTTCACAATGTATTTGATTTTGAATCCATACATATGTCGTGAAATTGACCCCATAATATAGCTATGATTTCCTGATTTCACAGAAGGACCACTTAGAAGTAAAATCATGGAAACATTTGATTTATATCACGGGGAAAATGTTTATTTTAAACACCGATTGAACATAGGCTTTCACCCAATTGACAGGAGTTTCATAATGCTTATTTCGGGTTTATTCTGGGTGTGAACTAGCTCCTGAGTAGAATGGACCCCCCCCCCCTTTTTGTTTTATTACTGTGACACAACAATGACAATTATGTACGTACGGCACAATAAATGATAAGAGTACACACATTTAGACCATTTAGGCTTGAAAAATTAAAGCATATTTTATAGAAATACTTGAATTATTCTTTGCATGATAACTAGTATAAAATATATGAATAATTCTGCACATTTCCCATCACTTTTGCCCTAATTATTCATTTACAAAGCTTAGGGGATGGGACTCTTATTCTGAAAAGACTCCAAAAATCCATGACCCATAAGTACTGAGTTATTCTTGCTTGCTTCACAGCGGGACCCTTGCCTAATCCTCCTCTCACCATAATACCCCTCCCCTTTTCTTCTCCTCCCCTGTCTCTAGGCAGTGGTAGAGAACAGACGAATGCACTGGGAATGCATGCCTGATGTCACGTTTGCCTTTAATAAAATGTATTGGCTCATTATAACCAGCAGAGGGCGATAAAGTCCATGTAAAGCTACAGCTGGGTTCGGTTTCTCTCTCTCAGTCCTTACTGAAGTTAGCTGAGAACAAGGAAACAATAGCATGAACAAAGGGATTTATTTTCCTGCAGTGATAATATGTTCTGTATCAAACAAATACTGTTGATTCTCTATCAAAAAGACAAGCCTCTCCATTGAAAACAAAATGATAAATGATATTTAACCTTTATTTAACTAGGCAAGCCAGTTAAGAACAAATTCTTATTAACTATGACAGCCTACCTCGGCCAAACCCTAATGACACTGGGCCAATTGTGCACCGCCCTATGGGACTGGAATTGTGATACAGCCTGGAATTGAACCAGGTACTGTAGTGAGACCTCTGGCACTGAGTACCTTAAACCACTGCGCCACTCTGGAGCCTAATAACATTGTCTACAGTAGACACATACTCTCTCTTGGTCCCTGGTAGTGCCAGCTAGGGGGACCCTCAGACAATCCCAGCCTTACACACAGACAGACAGACAGACAGACAGACAGACAGACAGACATACAGACAGACACAGACAGACAGACTGACACACACACTGTCTGTCTGACACACACTTCTCCTGAGGAGGCTGGGAAGCTTCTTTGTATTGTTGTCACAATTGGAGACAAGAGTGTAACAGTGCAAGGAAGACTGAAGAGGAGAAGAAGGGTGAAGAGGAGAAAGAAGAAGAGTACTGTAGGAAAGGAAAAGAGAGAAGAGATTAAGTGATTAGATGAGGATAAGAAGAAGAGAGGAGAGAGAAGAGATTAGGAGAGAGAAGAGATTAGGAGATTAGAAGAGATACGAAGGGAGGAGATTAGGCTAGAGGAGAGGAGAAGAGATTAGAAGATAGGAGATTAGAAGGGAGGAGTTTGGAAGAGAGGAGAAGGGAGGAGATGAGAAGGGAGGAGATTATAAGTGAGGAGATTTGAAGAGAGGAGATTAGAAGGGAGGAGATTAGAAGAGAGGAGAAGGGAGGAGATTAGAAGGGAGGATATTAGAAGGGAGGATATTAGAAGGGAGGAGATTAGGCTAGAGGAGAGGAGAAGAGATTAGAAGGGAGATTAGAAGAGAGGAGATTAGAAGAGAGGACAAGAGAGGAGATTAGAAGAGAGGACAAGAGAGGAGATTAGAAGAGAGGAGTTTAGAAGAGAGGACAGGAGAGGAGATTAGAGGAGAGGAGATTAGAAGAGAGGAGAAGGGAGGATATTAGAAGAGAAGAGATTAGAAGAGAGGAGATTAGAAGAGAAGAGATTAGAAGAGAGGACAAGAAAGGAGATTAGAAGAGAGGAGAAGGGAGGATATTAGAAGAGAAGAGATTAGAGAGGAAGAGAGGACAAGAAAGGAGATTAGAAGAGAGGAGAAGGGAGGATATTAGAAGAGAAGAGATTAGAAGAGAGGAGATTAGAAGAGAGGATATTAGAAGAGAGGACAAGAAAGGAGATTAGAAGAGAGGAGAAGAGAGGAGAAGGGAGGATATTAGAAGAGAAGAGATTAGAAGAGAGGAGATTAGAAGAGAAGAGATTAGAAGAGAGGACAAGAAAGGAGATTAGAAGAGAGGAGAAGGGAGGATATTAGAAGAGAAGAGATTAGAAGAGAGGAGATTAGAAGAGAAGAGATTAGAAGAGAGGACAAGAAAGGAGATTAGAAGAGAGGAGAAGGGAGGATATTAGAAGAGAGGAGATTAGAAGAGAGATTAGAAGAGAGGATATTTGAGGAGAAGTGAAGGGATGAGATTAGAAGGGAGGAGATTAGAAGAGAGGAGATTAGAAGAGAGGAGATTAGAAGAGAGGAAAAGAGAGGATATTAGACGAGAGGATATTTGAGGAGAAGTGAAGGGAGGAGATTAGAAGAGAGGAGATTAGAAGAGAGGAGATTAGAAGAGAGGAAAAGAGAGGATATTAGACGAGAGGATATTTGAGGAGAAGTGAAGGGAGGAGATTAGAAGAGAGGAGATTAGAAGGGAGGAGATTAGAAGAGAGATTAGAAGAGAGGATATTTGAGGAGAAGTGAAGGGAGGAGATTAGAAGGGAGGAGATTAGAAGAGAGGAGATTAGAAGAGAGGATATTTGAGGAGAAGTGAAGGGAGGAGATTAGAAGAGAGGAGATTAGAAGGGAGGAGATTAGAAGAGAGGAGAATAGAGGAGATTAGGAGAGAGGAGAAGGGAGGAGATTAGAAGAGAGGAGATTAGAAGGGAGGAGATTAGGAGAGAGGAGATTAGAATGGAGGAAATTAGAAGAGAGGAGAAGAGAGGATATTAGAAGAGAGGATATTTGAGGAGGAGATTAGAAGAGATGAGATCAGGAGAGGAGAAGAGACAAGAGGAGGAAAAGGAAAGGAGGAGAGGAGACTAGAGGAGCGGAGATTAGACGAGAGGAAAGAGTGTGATGTGTGAGAGCAGAGAAAACAGCCCTGGGTGATGTGAAGAAGTTCATAAAGAAGCTACTGTTCTTCTCATCTAACACTGACATCATCACACGGTAATAAGCAGCCTGAATGACACATACCTATCCTTAGGGCTGTGACATAACAGCATAACAGACTGTCTGAGATTTTTATAGCTTGGGTGATATTCTCACAAGTATGTGGCTTCACACTGCTTTACTAACATTGCATTGGCCAATTTCAGTACTCTGATACTGTAATATAGGACAATATAGTACTGCAATACTGTAATATAGGTCAATTCAGTACTGTGTTACTGTAATATAGGACAATATAGTACTGTAATACTGTAATACAGGCCAATTCAGTACTGTGATACTGTAATATAGGACAATATAGTACTGCAATACTGTAATATAGGTCAATTCAGTACTGTGATACTGCAATATAGGACAATATAGTACTGCAATACTGTAATATAGAGCCAATACAGTAATACTGTAATACAAGCCAATACAGTACTGTAATACAGGCCAATACAGTAATACAGTAATACTATAATACAGACCAATGCAGTACTGTAATACAGGCCAATGCAGTACTGTAATAGAGGCCAATAGAGTACTGTAATACTGTAATATAGGCCAATACAGTACTTTAATACTGTAATACAGACCAATACAGTACTGTAATACTGTAATATAGGACAATACAGTACTTTAATACTGTAATACAGACAAATACAGTACTGTAATACTGTAATATAGGCCAATACAGTACTTTAATACTGTAATACAGACCAATACAGTACTGTAATACTGTAATATAGGACAATACAGTACTTTAATACTGTAATACAGACCAATACAGTACTGTAATATTGTAATACAGGCCAATAGAGTACTGTAATATTGTAATACAGGCCAATAGAGTACTGTAATATTGTGATACAGGCCAATAGAGTACTGTAATATTGTAATACAGGCCAATAGAGTACTGTAATACTGTAATACAGGCCAATAGAGTACTGTAATATTGTAATACAGGCCAATAGAGTACTGTAATATTGTAATACAGGCCAATAGAGTACTGTAATATTGTAATACAGGCCAATAGAGTACTGTAATATTGTAATACAGGCCAATAGAGTACTGTAATATTGTAATACAGGCCAATAGAGTACTGTAATACTGTAATACAGGCCAATAGAGTACTGTAATATTGTAATACAGGCCAATAGAGTACTGTAATATTGTAATACAGGCCAATAGAGTACTGTAATACTGTAATACAGGCCAATAGAGTACTGTAATACTGTAATACAGGCCAATAGAGTACTGTAATACTGTAATACAGGCCAATAGAGTACTGTAATACTGTAATACAGGCCAATAGAGTACTGTAATAATGTAATACATGCCATTTACGTAGCAGACAATGTTATCCAAAGTGGCAACAGTCCACACATTTTGGTATGTGACCCCAGTGGGAATTGAACCCACAACTCTGGTGTTGCTAGTGCCCCGCGCTTATGATCTGAGCAATGTACAGGACCACTACAATACATACAGTAAGTATCATACAATACAAGATTACAATCCAGGTGGAAGATGCATGATTGCCATCCCCATGAGTGTACCACCTTCCTTCAGGCCACAGATGAGACATGCAATGACATCAGTCCAGACCTGCTGTACGTCAGGCTTGAATTCCCCACACCGAAAGGTTTTTCCCCAGGTGCATGAACAACGAGGATATTTTCTGGGATGTCGATGAGATCCCAGGCTCGGTGCCTGCTAAACATTGTTTCTTTAATTTGATTCCATTATGAAAGATGTCTTCAATGATCACACATGGTATAGAAATGATGGACATTTGTTGTCCAGTCAATTTTAAATGGGTAGTGCAAGTGTTTTGCCAGTGTAGGCCGTCATTGTAAATAAGAATTTGTTCTTAACTGACTTGCCTAGTTAAATAAAGGTTTAATATATAGTGTAAGCTACTGGGATTTACAGTACTGTAGTTTACCACATTCAAAAGGCCATTTTGAAATAGTATCTTACATGTTTAGTTATTGGATTAACTAGTTGTTAAAATAATTGAGAAGATATCATTATGTTGTATTTTGGTGATTAATGTACTCATTATATTTCACAGTAAACTTACATTTACTGTGCATTTTGTATCAATGTTTGTGTGGTGAATGAAATGTTTTGAATGTAAGGCTGACTGCGTTACAAGTGTAACCCGTTTGGAGTTTTGTACTTGAAAGAGTTTTGAAAATTCCCCAAATAGTTCTGAAAATAGTCAGTAAAACAAACGAATACTTCCAGAGCTATCTGGTGTTTTATCTAGTTTGATGTGGCTTAATACACACACGTGACAGATTGGCTGCTACCTTCTCGTTGCCCCCTCTAGTCTGTTTCACCAGAAGGCAGATGGGAGGGGAAATTAGTATGTGTGAATCCACTGGACGGAGTGGTGTGTTTGTGTGGGTGTGTCCGTGTCACACAGGCAGAAGGTCAGGCAGTCATGAGTGTGTCTGTGAGTGATGTGTGTGACAGAACTGGCACTGTGTGAGTCAGCTGGCAGTGATGTATTCAGTGTGTGTGTCTGCCTGTGTATGTAAGTGTTAGGGCTGGGCAATATGGACAAAATATCATATGATATTTTTCAAATCTTATGGTATTTTATGTTTTTGAATAATACAAGTAGTAGATCTGCATTCTGAGTAGTTCATGACCTTAGGGTGGCAACACATACATTATAAGTGGTTTCAATTAGACTTTCTCCATGTCTACTGTTCAATCCAACGCCACACTAAAATTATTTTCTGCATTTTCTGCACTTTTATTATTTCCACGTTGTGCCAAGCAGCATGATATATTTATTTATTTTTTATTTCACCTTTATTTAACTATATGGGCAAACACATCGAGGCCTAGTTAACTGAACTGTTGGAATCAAGGAAATCTGCTGATTATTCTCATTGTATAGTGGGAATGTAGTGGGCAGCACCTTGAATACATTTCTGGTTCACATGACAACAAATGAATAAATGAACAAATGAATTTTGTTTCCAGGTGACCCTAATTAAATGTTACATTTCATGTTTTGATACTTCATGTAGCTAGCTAGTCAAGTCATATTCATGCTTCTAATTCCTGTGGGATAAGATAACCGCTGCAGAAACACACTTATCCATCCCTACACCAGCACTGGTAGCAGGCAATATTAGTAACTAGTTAGACTCCTTGTCTCTCTAACTACACCAGAGAGCAGCTACTCAAACACTCCTCATGATCCGATGGATCCAACAATGTTGGTGACTTGCTGCTTTCCACAAGCCTTCTACAATTACACTATTCGTTTTTACATCTTACTGTCTGTCTGCCATCTACTGTTTTGCTAGTTTGTGTTAGGAATGTGTTGCTTAAATAATGAGTGTTTGTCCGCTAATCGCCAGCTAGCCAGTAGAGTACCTGCTCTCTCCTTCAGTGACTGGGCAGGGATTGGTGTGGTTAGAGACATGCAGCAGCAGGACAGAGATGAGTCAAGAAGCAAACTATAAAAACATTATACACCGGAGTTACATTTAACAAACCAAACATTGAAATACCTTTTATAGAAGGTAAAGTAAAAACTAAAACCGGTCATAAGCATTACTGTGCTCTGATGTGGTTTAAGCATTATTGTGGTCTGATGTGGTTTAAGCATTACTGTGGTCTTCTGATGTGGTTTAAGCATTTCTGTGGTCTGATGTGGTTTAAGCATTACTGTGGTCTGATGTGGTTAACCAGGGCATCCACAAGTTAGACAAGGCATCCTCCAGTTAGACAAGGCATCCTCCAGTTAACAAGAGCATCCTTCAGTTAGACAAGGCATCCTCCAGTTAACCAGGGCATCCTCCAGTTAGACAAGGCATCTTCCAGTTAACCAGGGCATCCTCCAGTTAACCAGGGCATCCTCCAGTTAACCAGGGCATCCTCCAGTTAGACAAGGCATCATCCAGTTAACCAGGACATCCTCCAGTTAACTAGGACATCCTCCAGTTAACCAGGGCATCCTCCAGTTAACCAGGGCATCCTCCAGTTAACCAGGGCATCCTCCAGTTAACCAGGGCATCCTCCAGTTAACCAGGGCATCCTCCAGTTAGACAAGGCATCCTACAGTTAACCAGGACATCCTCCAGTTAACCAGGGCATCCTCCAGTTAACCAGGGCATCCTCCAGTTAACAAGGCATCCTCCAGTTAGACAAGGCATCCTCCAGTTAACCAGGGCATCCTCCAGTTAACCAGGGCATCCTCCAGTTAACCAGGGCATCCTCCAGTTAACCAGGGCATCCTCCAGTTAACCAGGACAACCGCCAGTTAAGCAGGGCATCCTCCAGTTAACCAGGGCATCCTCCAGTTAACCAGGGCATCCTCCAGTTAGACAAGGCATCATCCAGTTAACCAGGACATCCTCCAGTTAACCAGGGCATCCTCCAGTTAGACAAGGCATCATCCAGTTAACCAGGGCATCCTCTAGAAAACCAGGGCATCCACCAGTTAGACAAGGCATCATCCAGTTAACCAGGACATCCTCCAGTTAACCAGGAAATCCTCCAGTTAACCAGGGCATCCTCCAGTTAACCAAGGCATCCTCCAGTTAGACAAGGCATCCTCCAGTTAACCAGGGCATCCTCCAGTTAACCAGGGCACCCTCAGGTTAACCAGGGCATCCTCCAGTTAACCAGGACATCATCCAGTTAACCAGAACATCCTCCAGTTAACCAGGGCATCCTCCAATTAGACAAGGCATGCTCCAGTTAACCAGGGCATCCTCCAGTTAGACAATGCATCCTCCAGTTAGACAAGGCATACTCCAGTTAACCAGGGCATCCTCCAGTTAGACAAGGCATCCTCCAGTTAGACAAGGCATCCTCCAGTTAGACAAGGCATCCTCCAGTTAACCAGGGCATCCTCCAGTTAACCAGGGCATCCACCAGTTAGACAAGGCATCCTCTAGTTAACCAGGACATCCTCCAGTTAACCAGGGCATCCTCCAATTAGACAAGGCATCCTCCAGTTAGACAAGGCATCCTCCAGTTAACCAGGGCATCCTCCAGTTAGACAAGGCATCCTCCAGTTAACAAGGCATCCTCCAGTTAGACCAGGCATCCTCATCCTCCAGTTAGACAAGGCATCCTCCAGTTAGACAAGGCATCCTCCAGTTAGACAAGGCATCCTCCAGTTAACCAGGGCATCCTCCAGTTAACCAGGGCATCCTCCAGTTAGACAAGGCATCCTCCAGTTAGACAAGGCATCCTCCAGTTAGACAGGGCATCCTCCAGTTAACCAGGGCATCCTCCAGTTAACCAGGGCATCCTCCAGTTAACCAGGACATCCTCCAGTTAACCAGTGCATCCACCAGTTAGACAAGGCATCCTCCATTAGACAAGGCATCCTCCAGTTAACCAGGGCATCCTCCAGTTAACCAGGGCACCCTCAGGTTAACCAGGGCATCCTCCAGTTAACCAGGACATCATCCAGTTAACCAAGGCATCCTCCAGTTAACCAGGGCATCCTCCAGTTAGACAAGGCATCCTCCAGTTAACCAGGGCATCCTCCAGTTAGACAATGCATCCTCCCAGTTAGACAAGGCATACTCCAGTTAACCAGGGCATCCTCCAGTTAGACAAGGCATCCTCCAGTTAGACAAGGCATCCTCCAGTTAGACAAGGCATCCTCCAGTTAACCAGGGCATCCTCCAGTTAACCAGGGCATCCACCAGTTAGACAAGGCATCCTCTAGTTAACCAGGACATCCTCCAGTTAACCAGGGCATCCTCCAATTAGACAAGGCATCCTCCAGTTAGACAAGGCATCCTCCAGTTAACCAGGGCATCCTCCAGTTAGACAAGGCATACTCCAGTTAACCAGGGCATCCTCCAGTTAGACAAGGCTTCCTCCAGTTAGACAAGGCATCCTCCAGTTAGACAAGGCATCCTCCAGTTAGACAGGGCATCCTCCAGTTAACCAGGGCATCCTCCAGTTAACCAGGACATCCTCCAGTTAACCAGTGCATCCACCAGTTAGACAAGGCATCCTCCAATTAGACAAGGCATCCTCCAGTTAACCAGGGCATCCTCCAGTTACCAGGACATCCTCCAGTTAGACAAGGCATCCTCCAGTTAACCAGTGCATCCTCCAGTTAGACAAGGCATCCTCCAGTTAACCAGGGCATCCTCCAGTTAACCAAGGCCTCCTCCAGTTAGACAAGGCATTTTCCAGTTAACCAGGGCATCCTCCAGTTAGACAAGGCATCCTCCAGTTAGACAAGGCATCCTCCAGTTAACCAGGACATCCTCCAGTTAACCAGGACATCCTCCAGTTAACCAGGGCATCCTCCAGTTAACCAGGGCATCCTCCAGTTAACCAAGGCCTCCTCCAGTTAGACAAGGCATTTTCCAGTTAACCAGGGCATCCTCCAGTTAGACAAGGCATCATCCAGTTAACCAGGGCATCCTCCAGTTAACCAGGGCATCCTTCAGTTAACCAAGGCATCCTCCAGTTAAACGGGGTATCCTCCAGTTAACCAGGACATCCTCCAGTTAGACAAGGCATCCTCCAGTTAGACAAGGCATCCTCCAGTTAGACAAGGCATCCTCCAGTTAGACAAGGCATCCTCCAGTTAACCAGGACATCCTCCAGTTAACCAGGGCATCCTCTAATTAGACAAGGCATCCTCCAGTTAGACAAGGCATACTCCAGTTAACCAGGACATCCTCCAGTTAACCTCCAGTTAACCGGAACAACCTCCAGTTTTGGACAACCTCCAAAATATCACATTTACATAAGCTGTCAGACCCTTTACTCAGTACTTTGTTGAAGAACCTTTGGCAACGGTTACAGCCTCAATCAAGTCTTCTTGGGTATGACGCTACAAGCTTGGTACACCTGTATTTGTGGAGTTTCTCACATTCTTTTCTGCAGATTATCTCAAGCTCTGTCAGGTTGGATGGGGAGCATCGCTGCACAGCGAAGTCACTCCTGCATTGTGTTGGGTGTGTGTTTAGGGTTGTTGTCCTGTTGGAAGGTGAACCTTCACCCCAGTCTGAGGTCCTGTGCGTGCTGGAGCAGGTTTTCATCAAGGATCTCACTGTGCTTTGCTCCATGTATCTTTCCATCGATCTTGACTAGTCTCCCAGTTCTTGCTGCTGAAAAACACCCCCACAGCATGATGCAGCCACCACCATGCTTCACCGTAGGGATGGTGCCAGGTTTCCTCCAGACGTGATGTTTGGCATTCAGGCCAAACAGTTCAATCTTGGTTTCATCAGACCAGAGAATCTTGTTTCTCATTGCCTGAGAGTCCTTTAGGTGTTTTTGGAAAACTCCAAGCGGGATATCATGTGCTTCCGTCTGGCCACTCTACCATAAAGGCCTGATTGGTGGAGTGCTGCAGAGATGGTTGTCCTTCTGGAAGGTTCTCCCATCTCCACAGAGGAGCTCTGGAGCTCTGTCAGAGTGACCATCGGGTTCTTGGTCACCTCCCTGATCAAGGTCCTTTTCCCCCAATTGCTGAGTTTGGCCAGGCAGCCAGCTCTAGGAAGAGGCTTGGTGGTTCCAAACTTTTTCCTTTTATGAATGATGGAGGCCACTGTGTTCTTGGGGACCTTCAATGCTGCAGAATGTTTTGGTACCCTTCCCCAGATCTGTGCCTCAACACAATCCTGTCTCAGAGCTCTACAGATAATTCCTTCGACCTCATGGCTTGGTTTTTGCTCTGACATGCACTGTCAACTGTGGGACCTTATATAGACAGGTGTGTGCCTTTCTAAATCATGTCCAATCACTTGAATGTACCACAGGTGGACTCCAATCAAGTTGTGGAAACATCTCAAGGATGATCAATGGAAACAGCATACACCTGAGCTCAATTTGAATTCTCATAGCAAAGAGTCTGAATACTTATGTAAATAAAGTATTTCTAAATTTGCAAACATTTCTAAAAAAATAGTTTTTGCTTTCTCATTATGGGGTATTGTGTGTAGATTGATGAGGACCTTAACATTAATTATAAGGGAATTAAGTCAAGGTCAGAATACAGCGTATCTGTTAACACACCTCCACCTCACCTTCGTATCTTTGACCTCAAACCCTGATGATATGATGTTATTAAGGTCAGAATACGTGTATAGAGAAAAGTGCATCAAAAGGGAATTACTGGCGCCTCCCGAGTGGCGCAGTGGTCTAAGGCGCTGCATCGCAGTGCTAGCTGTGCCACTAGAGATCCTGGTTCGAGTCCAGGCTCTGTCGCAGCCGGACGCGACCCGGAGACCCATGGGGCGGTGCACAATTGGCCCAGCGTCATCCAGGTCAGGGTTTGGCCGGCAGGGATATTCTTTTCCCACTGCACTAGCGACTCCTGTAGCTGGCTGGGCGCAATGCACCCTGACACGATCGCCAGGTGTATGGTATTTCCATTGGTGCGGCTGGCTTCCGAGTTAAGCGAGCATTGTGTCAAGAAGCAGTACGGCGCTTGGCAGGGTCATGTTTCGGAGGACGCATGGCTCTCAACCTTCGCCTCTCCCGAGTCCTTCCAGGAGTTGCAGCGATGGGACAAGACTGAACCTACCAATTGAATACCATGAAATTGGGGAGAAAAAGGGAAAAAATACTCTTTTTTTTTTAAATGTATGAAAAAATATAAAAAAGAAATAAACAAAAAAGATCAACTAAAATAACAAAAAAATATATAAATAGAAACTAGTAAAAATATAAAAAATACAAAATAAAATTGACTTAATTTCCATTTACGCCCACAGAACTGGGGTTGGAAGTCCCCTGTAAGTGACGTCTTGTTCAGACTCTCTTTCAGGGATGATCTGCTTGTTGTTGGCATTGAGGGAGTGTTGGGGATTGGCCCAATAGACACACAACAGAATGAATACCATATTGGATTGGTAAAGACTACATATTGATGCCAAGTCTAGGTTATTTTTGACTACTTCCTATCAAGCACTGTAGAACTCTGAGAGTTGATGCTCCTTCAGAGTTCGTGTTCTCAGAAAAGGAAAACAGTGTTGTTGTTGCTGCCATAGCAACAACATATGGTATTTAATTAGCTATAGAATGTTAAAGGTGTGAAAGTGTCATGTTAAACCTGGTCATATGGTTGCCATGGACAGTGATGCATGGAAATTCTAACAGCAGGGGAGCGGTTGCCTAGCGACCTGATGTCACAGGAAGTCACAAGGCAGATGGCCAAAATGATCAGAGTCTCGTGACAACATAGTGAACACTGTGTCTGGTGTGACAAGGTGGATTCTTTTCATAGGGGATACGAATCTGTAGGAAAACATGAATACATTCATTTTTTGAATATTTAGAACAGTTAGTTATTACAAATGTAATTTTACTGGTCACATACACATGGTTAGCAGATGTTATTGGTCACATACACATGGTTAGCAGATGTTATTGGTCACATACACATGGTTAGCAGATGTTAATGGTCACATACACATGGTTAGCAGATGTTATTGGTCACATACACATGGTTAGCAGATGTTATTGGTCACATACACATGGTTAGCAGATGTTATTGGTCACATACACGTGGTTGGTTATTGGCAGATGTTATTGGTCACATACACATGGTTAGCAGATGTTAGATGTTATGTTTGGTCACATACACATGGTTAGCAGATGTTATTGGTCACATACACATGGTTAGCAGATGTTATTGGTCACATACACATGGTTAGCAGATGTTATTGGTCACATACACATGGTTAGCAGATGTTATTGGTCACATACACATGGTTAGCAGATGTTATTGGTCAGATGTTGATATGAGTGTTGTCGAAGTGCTTGTGCTTCTAGTTCCGACCGTAAAGGAATGAATAGAATATGTACATATAAATATATGGATGAGCGATGGCCGAACGGCATAGGCAAGATGCAGTAGATGGTATAGAGTACAGTATATACATACATATGAGATGAGTAATGTAGGGTATGTAAACATTATTGGGTTGGTGCCCCCCTCTTTGTGGGCTATACTCGGCCTTGTCTCAGGATGGTAAGTTGGTGGTTGAAGATATCCCTCTAGTGGTGTGGGGGCTGTGCTTTGGCAAAGTGGGAGGGTTATATCCTTCCTGTTTGGCCCTGTCCGTGGGTGTCATCGGATGGGGCCACAGTGTCTCCTGACCCCTCCTGTCTCAGCCTCCAGTATTTATGCTGCAGTAGTTTATGTGTTGGGGGGCTAGGGTCAGTTTGTTATATCTTCTCCTGTCCTATCCGGTGTCCTGTGTGAATTTAAGTATGCTCTCTCTAATTCTCTCTTTCTTTCTCTCTCTCGGAGGACCTAAGCCCTAGGACCATGCCTTAGGACTACCTGACATGATGACTCCTTGCTGTCCCCAGTCCACCTGGCCGTGCTGCTGCTCCAGTTTCAACTGTTCTGCCTTATTATTATTTGACCATGCTGGTCATTTATGAACATTTGAACATCTTGGCCATGTTCTGTTATAATCTCCACCCGGCTCAGCCAGAAGAGGACTGGCCACCCCACATAGCCTGGTTCCTCTCTAGGTTTCTTCCTAGGTTTTGGGCTTTCTAGGGAGTTTTTCCTAGCCACCGTGGTTCTACACCTGCATCGCTTGCTTGCTGTTTTCTTTTTTTGGGGGGGGTTCTGTACAGCACTTTGAGATATCAGCTGATGTACGAAGGGCTATATATATATATATATATATTTATATATATATATATATATATATATATATATATATATATATATATATAAATACATTTGATTTGATTTTGATATTTAAAGTGGCATTGTTTAAAGTGACTAGTGATAAATTTATTACATCCCAATTTTTTATTATTAAGTGGCTAGAGATTTGAGTCAGTATGTTGGCAGCAGCCTCTCTGTGTTAGTGGTGGCTGTTTAACAGTCTGATGGCCTTGAGATAGAAGCTGTTTTTCAGTCTCTCGGTCCCAGCTTTGATGCACCTGTACTGACCTCGCCTTCTGGATGAAAACAGGGTGAACAGGCAGTGGCTCGGGTGGTTGTTGTCCTTGATGATCTTTTTGGCCTTCCTGTGACATCGGGTGGTGTAGGTGTCCTGGAGGGCAGGTAGTTTGGTGCTGAAACATGAGGTGATGGATGAACGGCACCACAATGGCCCTCTCAGGATCTCATCACGGTATCTCTGTGCATTCAAATTGCTATTGATAAAATGCAATTGTGTTCTTTGTCCGTAGCTTATGCCTGCCCATACCATAACCCCACCAATGGGCAGTCTGTTCACAACATTGACATCAGCAAACCTCTCCCCCACACAACGCTATACTCACGGTCTGCCATCTGGCCGGTACAGTTGAAACCGGGATTCATCTGTGAAGAGCACACTTCTCTAGCGTGTCAGTGGCCATCGAAGTTGAGCATTTGCCCACTGAAGTTGGTTACGACGCCAAACTGCAGTCAGGTCAAGACCCTGGGGAAGACGATGAGCTTCCCTGAGACGGTTTCAGAAATTCCACAGTTTCATCAGCATCAGATTCTGTAAAATGGTAGAGAGAAATAAACCTTAAATTCTCTGGCAACAGCTCTGGTGGACATTCCTGCAGTCAGCATGACAATTTTACGCTCCCTCAAAACTTGAGACATCTGTGGGATTCAATCAATCAATCAAATGTATTTATAAAGCCCTTTTTACATCAGCCAATGTCACAAAGTGCTGTACAGAAACCCAGCCTAAAACCCCAAACATTGTGTTGTGTGACAAAACTGCACATTTTAGAGTGGCCTTTTATTGTCCCCAGCACAAGGTGCACCTGTGTAATGATCAGCTTCTTGATATACCACACCTGTCAGGTGGATGGATTATCTTGGCAAAGGAGAAATGCTCAGTAACAGCGATTTAAGCAAATTTGTGCATAACATTTTAGAGAAATACATTTTTTGTGCATATGGAACATTTCTGGGATCTTTCATTTCAGCTCATGAAACATGGGACCAACACTTTACATATTGCGTTTATATTATTTGTTAAGTATGTATTCACTATGGACACTGTGAACACTTAGTCACTCTTACAATGGTGTGCTGTTGGGGTACTGTTCCCTCTCTCTCTCCCCCTCTCTATTTCAATGAGGAGGCAGAGGGCTGATGTGTGTGGCAGGGAAGGGAGGGCTGTGTGTTTTTATGAATGGATCCTGTCAGGTCTCTTCACACTTATCAGTCCAATTAGCCTGGGACTAATTGATGACGACAGAGAAGAACAGAACCGAGCAAAACAGAACCAAGCAGAACAGAACAGAACCAGAACAGAGCAGAGCAGAACAGGACCATAACAGAGCAGAACAGAACAGAACCAGAACAGGACCAGAACCAGAACAGGACCAGAACCGAGCAGAACCAGAATAGGACCAGAACAGAGCAGAACAGAACAGTGCAAAACAGAACAGAACAGAGCAGAACAGAGCAGAACAGGACCAGAACAGAGCAGAGCAGAACAGGACCAGAACAGAACAGAGCAGAACAGAGCAGAACAGAACAGGACCAGAACAGAACAGAGCAGAACAGGACCAGAACAACAGAACAGAACAGAGCAGAACAGAGCAGAACAGAACAGAACAGGACCAGAACAGAGCAGAACAGAGCAGAACAGAACAGGACCAGAACAGAGCAGAACAGAACAGAGCAGAACAGAACAGGACCAGAACAGAGCAGAACAGAGCAGAACAGAACAGGACCAGAACAGAGCAGAACAGAACAGGACCAGAACAGAACAGAGCAGAACAGGACCAGAACAGAGCAGAGCAGAACAGGACCAGAACAGTGCAAAACAGGACCAGAACAGAGCAGAGCAGAACAGGACCAGAACAGAACAGAACAGGACCAGAACAGAGCAGAGCAGAACAGGACCAGAACAGAACAGAGCAGAACAGGACCAGAACAGAGCAGAGCAGAACAGAGCAGAACAGAACAGAGCAGAACAGAGCAGAACAGAACAGAGCAGAACAGAGCAGAACAGAACAGGACCAGAACAGAGCAGAACAGAACAGGACCAGAACAGAGCAGAACAGAACAGGACCAGAACAGAGCAGAACAGAACAGAACATAACCAGAACAGGACCAGAACCAGAAGAGAACAGGACCAGAACCGAACAGAACCAGAATAGGACCAGAACAGAGCAGAACAGAACAGAACCAGAACAGAACAGAACAGTAGAAAACAGGACCAGAACAGAGCAGAACAGAATAGTGCAGAACAGGACCAGAATAGAGCAGAGCAGAACAGGACCAGAACAGAACAGGACCAGAACAGAACAGAGCAGAACAGGACCAGAACAGAGCAGAACAGAGCAGAGCAGAACAGGACCAGAACAGAGCAGAACAGTGCAGAACAGGACCAGAACAGAACAGCGCAGAACAGGACCAGAACAGAGCAGAACAGGACCAGAGCAGAACAGTGCAAAACAGGACCAGAACCGAGCAGAACTGAACAGAGCAGAGCAGAACAGGACCAGAACCGAGCAGAACTGAACAGAGCAGAACAGGACCAGAACAGTGCAGAACAGGACCAGAACAGAACAGTGCAGAACAGAGCAGAACAGAACAGAGCAGAGCAGAACAGGACCAGAACCGAGCAGAACTGAACAGAGCAGAACAGAACAGGACCAGAACCGAGCAGAACTGAACAGAGCAGAACAGAGCAGAACTGAACAGAGCAGAACAGAACAGTGCAGAACAGGACCAGAACAGGACCAGAACAGGACCAGAACCGAGCAGAAACTGAACAGAGCAGAGCAGAACAGGACCAGAACCGAGCAGAACTGAACAGAGCAGAGCAGAACAGTGCTGAACAGGACCAGAACAGAACAGTGCAGAACAGGACCAGAACAGAGCAGAACAGAACAGAGCAGAGCAGAACAGGACCAGAACCGAGCAGAACTGAACAGAGCAGAGCAGAACAGGACCAGAACCGAGCAGAACTGAACAGAGCAGAGCAGAACAGGACCAGAACCGAGCAGAACTGAACAGAGCAGAACAGAGCAGAACTGAACAGAGCAGAGCAGAACAGGACCAGAACCGAGCAGAACTGAACAGAGCAGAGCAGAACAGGACCAGAACCGAGCAGAACTGAACAGAGCAGAACAGAGCAGAACTGAACAGAGCAGAACAGAACAGTGCAGAACAGGACCAGAACAGGACCAGAACAGGACCAGAACCGAGCAGAGCAGACAAGAGCAGAGCCACCCCAGATGCTGGAGGATGCATGTGTCAAGGGCTCTACACGGTCTATGCAAACAGAGCTGAAGGAGGTTTGTTTGCGTTGAGTTCCAAAAATTCAGCCAACAAAAGTACGTAAAACTACGTAGAGCGGGACGCAAACAGACCTACGTCTGCTCCGTTTACCTAGCTGGGCTGTCAAACGCTGGGCTGTCAAACGCTGGGTTGTCAAACGCTGGGCTGTCAAACGCTGGGCTGTCAAACGCTGGGCTGTCAAACGCTGGGCTGTCAAACGCTGGGCTGTCAAACGCTGGGCTGTCAAACGCTGGGCTGTCAAACGCTGGGCTGTCAAACGCTGGGCTGTCAAACGCTGGGCTGTCAAACGCTGGGCTGTCAAACGCTGGGCTGTCAAACGCTGGGCTGTCAAACGCTGGGCTGTCAAACGCTGGGCTGTCAAACGCTGGGCTGTCAAACGCTGGGCTGTCAAACGCTGGGTTGCTTATTGTAATAGAGAGAGAGATACTTGTTGTACGTACAGAATACACATGCTAGACATTATTCAACCAAATGCTGACTGACAGGTTCCTTCTAGACATTGCAACAACAATAATAAATAATAAAAGATAAGAATACGAACATAAATGAATTGTCTCGGTGGAATAGAATAAACATTTTAGCATCAGTATAATACAGGAAGGCAGAATTTATAGTCCAATATTTACATGTGTATTGGAGAGGGTGGGGGACAAGTGTTTGAAATGATAAACCTTTTACCACAGTGGGCTAAATCAGGGCCACACAGAGTGTTTAACCTTTAAATGCAGTGGGCTAAATCAGGGTCACACAGAGTGTTTAACCTTTTACCACAGTGGGCTAAATCAGGGCCACACAGAGTGTTTAACCTTTAAATGCAGTGGGCTAAATCAGGGTCACACAGAGTGTTTAACATTTAAATGCAGTGGGCTAAATCAGGGTCACAGTGTTACTTGTTAGTCTTAATCAAATCTACTGTGAAACAAAAGTATACACCTCACACACATGGTCTGAACTCATAAAAAAGGACAAAAACATTACAGAAGAAACCTATACCATGTCAGATAGGGAAACCTATACCATGTCAGATAGAGAAACCTATACCATGTCAGATAGAGAAACCTATACCATGTCAGATAGAGAAACCTATACCATGTCAGATAGAGAAACCTATACCATGTCAGATAGAGAAACCTATACCATGTCAGATAGAGAAACCTATACCATGTCAGATAGAGAAACCTATACCATGTCAGATAGAGAAAACTATACCATGTCAGATAGAGAAACCTATACCATGTCAGATAGAGAAACCTATACCATGTCAGATAGAGAAACCTATACCATGTCAGATAGAGAAACCTATACCATGTCAGATAGAGAAACCTATACCATGTCAGATAGAGAAACCTATACCATGTCAGATAGAGAAAACTATACCATGTCAGATAGAGAAAACTATACCATGTCAGATAGAGAAACCTATACCATGTCAGATAGAGAAACCTATACCATGTCAGATAGAGAAAACTATACCATGTCAGATAGAGAAAACTATACCATGTCAGATAGAGAAACCTATATCATGTCAGATAGAGAAAACTATACCATGGCAGATAGAGAAACCTTGAATTTTCATCCTAAATAAATAAATAATGATTGAAGGAAAGTGCTACATTGTGCAATATTAGAAATAGTAAATAAGAGTCTGGAAGTAGTGTGTGTGTGTGTGTGTGTGTGTGTGTGTGTGTGTGTGTGTGTGTGTGTGTGTGTGTGTGTGTGTGTGTGTGTGTGTGTGTGTGTGTGTGCATGTGTGCTCAAGTGTGGGGAATCAGAGCAGGTGATCAGTCCTGTTGGAATCAGAGCAGGTGGTCAGTCCTGTTAGAATCAGAGCAGGTGATCAGTCCTGTTAGAATCAGAGCAGGTGATCAGACCTGTTAGAATCAGAGCAGGTGATCAGTCCTGTTAGAATCAGAGCAGGTGATCAATCCTGTTGGAATCAGAGCAGGTGGTCAGTCCTGTTAGAATCAGAGCAGGTGATCAGTCCTGTTAGAATCAGAGCAGGTGATCAGTCCTGTTAGAATCAGAGCAGGTGATCAGTCCTTTTAGAATCAGAGCAGGTGATCAGTCCTGTTGGAATCAGAGCAGGTGATCAGTCCTGTTAGAATCAGAGCAGGTGATCAGTCCTGTTAGAATCAGAGCAGGTGATCAGTCCTGTTAGAATCAGAGCAGGTGATCAGTCCTGTTAGAATCAGAGCAGGTGATCAGTCCTGTTGGAATCAGAGCAGGTGATCAGTCCTGTTGGAGTCAGAGCAGGTGATCAGTCCTGTTAGAATCAGAGCAGGTGGTCAGTCCTGTTCAAGTGTTCAGCAGTCTGATGGTTTGTAGATAGAAACTGTCTCTGAGGCTGTTGGTATCAGACCTCATGCTCTGATACAGTCGGATGGTTTGTAGATAGAAACTGTCTCTGAGCCTGTTGGTATCAGACCTCATGCTCTGATACTGTCTGCCCATAGGTGAGGGAGTAAACAGCTCATGGTTGGGGTGTGTGGGGTCCTTGATGATGCTGCGGGACTTCTTTAGGCACTGTTTCAAGTAGATGTCCTGGATGGGTGGGGAGACGACCCCAGTGATGTACTAGGCAATCTTCACCACCCGCTGGAGAGCCTTTCAGTCATGGATGGAGCAATTCCCATACCAGGCCATGCTGCGACTGGTCAGGACGCTCTGGATGGTGCAGTGGTAGTGGTAGTGGTAGTATTTGGAGAGGAGAGAATTACTCCAGCAGCTTCAGGAAGTGGAATTTGCGCCCTCTTGACAAGAGTGGTGATGTTGTTGACGCTCTCTACTGCAGTGCTGTGGATGTGGATCGGAGCGTGTTCCCTCCTCTGCTTCATGAAGTCAACAATCAACTCCTTTGTTTTGCTGACGTTGAGGGAGAGGTTGTTGGCCTGCCACCACAATGCCAGTTCACGGACCTCCTCCCTATAGGCTGACTCGTCATTGTTGGTGATCAGGCCTACACCCGTGATGTCATCAGCAAACCTGATGATGGAGTTGGTGTCAGGCAAAACCACGCAGTAGTGGGTGAACAGGGAGTACAGCAGAGGACTGAGGGAACATCCCTGGGTGGGGCCCTGTCTTATGAGTCAGTGTGGAGGAGGTGTTGTTGCCAATCCTCACAGCCATTGGTCTGCCCGTCAGGAAGTCTAGGATCCAGTTTCGGAGGGTAGTGTCCAGACCCAGGGCTCTGAGCTTGGTGTCCAGACCCAGGGCTCTGAGCTTGGTGTCCAGACCCAGGGCTCTGAGCTTGGTGACCAGACCCAGGGCTCTGAGCTTGGTGTTGAGCTTGGAGGGAACAATAGTGTTGAATGTTGAACTGTAGTCAATGAACAGCATTCTCATATAGGTGTTCCCCTAGTCCAGATGTGTTACGGCCGTGTGAATAGCGATGGATCGCTAGTAAGCTAATTGGAGTGGGTCAAGTGGGCCTGGCATTCCGGCCTTGATGTGGGCCATGACCAGCCTCTCCAAGAACTTCATGATGACAGAGGTGAGTATGACGGGACGATAGCCATTTGGGCATTTCACCTTGGTTTTCTTGGGCACTGGGACGATGGGACGACTGCACAAGACCTGGTAGTAGATCAGTCTCAACCTGACTGAGAAGACACATGACCTGGTAGTAGACCAGTCTCAACCTGACTGAGAAGACACATGACCTGGTAGTAGACCAGTCTCAACCTGACTGAGAAGACACATGACCTGGTAGTAGACCAGTCTCAACCTGACTGAGAAGACACATGACCTGGTAGTAGACCAGTCTCACCATGACTGAGAAGACACATGACATGGTAGTAGACCAGTCTCAACCTGACTGAGAAGACACATGACATGGTAGTAGACCAGTGTCAACCTGACTGAGAAGACACATGACCTGGTAGTAGACCAGTCTCAACCTGACTGAGAAGACACATGACCTGGTAGTAGACCAGTCTCAACCTGACTGAGAAGACACATGACCTGGTAGTAGACCAGTCTCACCCTGACTGAGAAGACACATGACCTGGTAGTAGACCAGTCTCAACCTGACTGAGAAGACACATTACATGGTAGTAGACCAGTCTCAACCTGACTGAGAAGACACATGACCTGGTAGTAGACCAGTCTCAACCTGACTGAGAAGACACATGACCTGGTAGTAGATCAGTCTCAACCTGACAAAGAAGACACATGACCTGGTCGTGGACCAGTGTCAACCTGACTGAGAAGACACATGACCTGGTAGTAGACCAGTCTCAACCTGACTGAGAAGACATATGACCTGCTAGTAGACCAGTCTCAACCTGACTGAGAAGACACATGACCTGGTAGTCGACCAGTCTCAACCTGACTGAGAAGAAACATGACATGGTAGTAAACCAGTCTCAACCTGACTGAGAAGACACATGACCTGGTAGTAGACCAGTCTCAACCTGACTGAGAAGACACATGACCTGGTAGTAGACCAGTCTCAACCTGACTGAGAAGACACATGACATGGTAGTAGACCAGTCTCAACCTGACTGAGAAGACACATGACATGGTAGTAGACCAGTCTCAACCTGACTGAGAAGACACATGACATGGTAGTAGACCAGTCTCAACCTGACTGAGAAGACACATGACCTGGTCGTGGACCAGTGTCAACCTGACTGAGAAGACACATGACCTGGTAGTAGACCAGTCTCAACCTGACTGAGAAGACATATGACCTGCTAGTAGACCAGTCTCAACCTGACTGAGAAGACACATGACCTGGAAGTAGATCAGTCTCAACCTGACAAAGAAGACACATGACCTGCTAGTGGACCAGTGTCAACCTGACTGAGAAGACACATGACCTGGTAATCGACCAGTCTCAACCTGACTGAGAAGAAACATGACATGGTAGTAAACCAGTCTCAACCTGACTGAGAAGACACATGACCTGGTAGTAGACCAGTGTCAACCTGACTGAGAAGACACATGACCTGGTAGTAGACCAGTGTCAACCTGACTGAGAAGACACATGACATGGTAGTAGACCAGTCTCAACCTGACTGAGAAGACACATGACCTGGTAGTAGACCAGTCTCAACCTGACTGAGAAGACATATGACCTGGTAGTAGACCAGTCTCAACCTGACTGAGAAGACATATGACCTGGTAGTAGACCAGTCTCAACCTGACTGAGAAGACACATGACCTGGTAGTAGACCAGTCTCAACCTGACAGAGAAGACATATGACCTGGTAGTGGACCAGTCTCAACCTGACTGAGAAGACACATGACATAGAAGCCAAAACGGAAAATACTATTGACATTACATCTCTCACTCTCTCACACACTTTATCTCACTCAAATCAAATCAAATCAAATTTGATTTGTCACATACACATGGTTAGCAGATGTTAATGCGAGTGTAGCGAAATGCTTGTGCTTCTAGTTCCGACAATGCAGTAATAACCAACAAGTAATCTAACTAACAATTCCAAAACTACTGTCTTATACACAGTGTAAGGGGATAAAGAATATGTACATAAGGATATATGAATGAGTGATGGTACAGAGCAGCATAGGCAAGATACAGTAGATGGTATCGGGTACAGTATATACATATGAGATGAGTATGTAAACAAAGTGGCATAGTTAAAGTGGCTAGTGATACATGTATTACATAAGGATGCAGTCGATGATATAGAGTACAGTATATACGTATGCATATGAGATGAATAATGTAGGGTATGTAAACATTATATTAGGTAGCATTGTTTAAAGTGGCTAGTGATATATTTACATCATTTCCCATCAATTCCCATTATTAAAGTGGCTGGAGTTGAGTCAGTGTCAGTGTCAGTGTGTTGGCAGCAGCCACTCAATGTTAGTGGTGGCTGTTTAACAGTCTGATGGCCTTGAGATAGAAGCTGTTTTTCAGTCTCTCGGTCCCAGCTTTGATGCACCTGTACTGACCTCGCCTTCTGGATGATAGCGGGGTGAACAGGCAGTGGCTCGGGTGGTTGATGTCCTTGATGATCTTTATGGCCTTCCTGTAACATCGGGTGGTGTAGGTGTCCTGGAGGGCAGGTAGTTTGCCCCGGTGATGCGTTGTGCAGACCTCACTACCCTCTGGAGAGCCTTACGGTTGAGGGCGGAGCAGTTGCCGTACCAGGCGGTGATACAGCCCGCCAGGATGCTCTCGATTGTGCATCTCTAGAAGTTTGTGAGTGCTTTTGGTGACAAGCCGAATTTCTTCAGCCTCCTGAGGTTGAAGAGGCGCTGCTGCGCCTTCTTCACGATGCTGTCTGTGTGAGTGGACCAATTCAGTTTGTCTGTGATGTGTATGCCGAGGAACTTAAAACTTGCTACCCTCTCCACTACTGTTCAGTCGATGTGGATAGGGGGTGTTCCCTCTGCTGTTTCCTGAAGTCCACAATCATCTCCTTAGTTTTGTTGACGTTGAGTCTGAGGTTATTTTCCTGACACCACACTCCGAGGGCCCTCACCTCCTCCCTGTAGGCCGTCTCGTCGTTGTTGGTAATCAAGCCTACCACTGTTGTGTCGTCCGCAAACTTGATGATCTTGATGATGACAATCTTCTCTCTCACACTTTATCTCACTATCTCTCTCACACATTTTTTCTCACTCTCTCACACACTTTCTCATTCTCTCACTATCTCTCTCTCTCTTTCTCTCTCTCTCTTCTCTCTTCTCTCTCTTCTCTCTTCTCTCTCTTCTCTCTTTCTTTCTTCTCTCTTTCTCTGCACTATAATTAACTATAATTACAGCACTATACCATGACTACATACTCCACTCTCCTCTGCTAGTGTCTATTTCAAGGAAGAGCTGCCCTTTGGAAATGTGATTTCTGTGAAAATAGAAATGAGGAAGTGTTTGGTTTGAAGATAAACTTGGCTGTGTGTGTGTGTCAGAACCAGGCAGTGAGAGTGTGACGCTGCTCACCCGGAGTTTCCACCATAGTCTCTCTTTCTCTTTCCTTCCTTCTGCTCTGAACAGTCAGTTATTATGTTGCTCTTTATTATGGTTTACACCAACTAGATAAGGAACATATGAGGCATTGGCTTGAAGAGAGCTACTGTTCTAGGGATATAAAACATGAGAGGATAGTTTTGATCAAACAAATCATTGACAGGTTAACTGCCAGCTCAGGGATTTGAACTTGCAACCTTTCGGTTACTAGTCCAACGCTCTAACCACTAGGCTACCCTGCCACCCCATGCAGACAGCACCTTTTAGACAGCACCATGCAGAAAGCACCTTGCAGACAGCACCATATATGACAGCACCATGCAGACAGCACCATTTATGACAGCACCATGCAGACAGCACCTTTTAGACAGCACCATGCAGACAGCACCATGCAGACAGCACCTTTTAGACAGCACCATTTAGACAGCACCATGCATACAGCACCTTTTACACAGCGCCATGCAGACAGAACCATGTAGACAGTACCATTTAGACAGCACCATGCATACAGCACATTTAGACAGCACCATTTAAACAGCACCATTTAAACAGCACCATTTAGACAGCACCATGCAGACAGCACCATGCAGACAGCACCATGCAGACAGCACATCTTAGACAGCACCATGCAGAGAGCACCATTTAGACAGCACCATGCAGACAGCACCTTTTAGACAGCTCCATGCAGACAGCACCATGCAGACAGCACCATGCAGACAGCACCATTTAGACAGCACCATGCAGACAGCACCGTGCAGACAGCACATTTTAGACAGCACCATGCAGACAGCACCTTTTAGACAGCACCATGCAGACAGCCCATGCAGACAGCACCATGCAGACAGCACCTTTTAGACAGCACCATGCAGACAGCCCATGCAGACAGCACCATGCAGACAGCACCTTTTAGACAGCTCCATGCAGACATCACCATACAGACAGCACCATGCAGACAGCACCTTTTAGACAGCTCCATGCAGACAGCCCATGCAGACAGCACCATGCAGACAGCACCTTTTAGACAGCACCATGCAGACAGCACCATGCAGACAGCACCTTTTAGACAGCACCATGCAGACAGCACCATTTAGACAGCACCATGCAGACAGCACCTTTTAGACAGCACCATGCAGACAGCACCTTTTAGACAGCACCATGCAGACAGCCCATGCAGACAGCACCGTGCAGACAGCACCATTTAGACAGCACCATACAGACAGCACCATGCATGGTGTATTGTAGCCTGTATTGATATGAGGGCATGTGTCGGACTGGCAGATGGTGAAGCGTGATTCATCACTCCAGAGTCCAATGGCAGCGAGCTTTATACCACTCCATTTCATACATATGGGTTGTATTTAACATGGTGTGTGTTCTTCACTGGTTGCCCTATTCTTGTGGCAGCAGGTCACAAATCTTGCTGCTGTGATGGCACACTGTGGTATTTCACCCGGTAGATATGGGAGTATGTTTTCTAATTCTTTGTGGATCTGTGTAATCTGAGGGAAATATGTGTCTCTAATATGGTCATACATTGGGCAGGAGGTTAGGAAGTGCAGCTCAGTTCCCACCTCATTTTGTGTGCAGTGAGCACATAGCCTGTCTTCTCTTGAGAGCCAGGTCTGCCTACGGCGGCCTTTCTCAATAGCAAGGCTATGCTCACTGAGTCTGTACATAGTCAAAGCTTTCCTTAAGTTTGGGTCAGTCACAGTGGTCAGGTATTCTGCCACTGTGTACTCTCTGTTTAGGGTCAGTCACTGTGGTCAGGTATTCTGCCACTGTGTACTCTCTGTTTAGGGTCAGTTACAGTGGTCAGGTATTCTGCCACTGTGTACTCTCTGTTTAGGGTCAGTTACAGTGGTCAGGTATTCTGCCACTGTGTCCTCTCTGTTTAGGGTCAGTCACAGTGGTCAGGTATTCTGCCACTGTGTACTCTCTGTTTAGGGCCAAATAGCTTTCTAGTTGGAGCCGTTTTTGTTAATTCTTTCCAATGTGTCAAGTAATTATCTTTTTGTTTTCTCAGTGATTTTCTTGGGTCTAATTGTGTTGCTGTCCTGGTGTCTCTCTCTCTCTCTCTTTCCCTCCCTTTCTCTCTCTCTCCCCTTCTTCTCTCCCTCTCTATCTCTCTACCCATTCTCTCTCTCCCCCTTCTTACCCTCTCTCTCTATCTCTCTACCCATTCTCTCTCTCCCCCTTCTTACCCTCCCTCTCTATCTCTCTACCCATTCTCTCTCTCCCCCTTCTTACCCTCTCTCTCTATCTCTCCCTCCCTTTTTCTCTCCCCCATTCAATCAAATAAATTTATGAAGCCCTTTTTTCCATTAGCTGATGTCACAAAGGGCTGTACAGAACCCCCCAAGATGTTCAAATGTTCATAGATGACCAGCAGGGTCAGCCCAGACAAGAAGATCATGTCAGTGACTCAACCCACTCAAGTGACGCACCCCTCCTAGAGACGGCATGGAAGAGCACCAGTAAGCCAGTGACTCAGCCCCTGTAATAGGGTTAGAGGCAGAGAATCCCAGTGGAGAGAGGGGAACCGGCCAGGCAGAGACAGCAAGGGCAGATCGTTGCCTTTCCGTTCACCTTCACACCTTCACTAATTCTCTCTCTCCCCTCCTTCTCTCTCTCCCCTACCTTCTCTCTCTCTCCCCTCCTTCTCTCGCTCTCTCCCCTCCTCTCTCTATCCCCTCCTTCTCTCTCTATCCCTTCCTTCTTTCTCTCTCCCCTCCCTCTCTCTCTATCCCCTCCTCCTCTCTCCCCCTCCTTCTCTCTATCCCCTCCTTCTCCCCCTCCTTCTCTCTCTATCCCTTCCTTCTCTCTCTCTTCCCTCCTCTCTCTATCCCCTCCTTCTCTCTCTATCCCCTCCTCTCTCTCTATCCCCTCCTCTCTCTATCCCCTCCTTATCTCTCTATCCTCTCCTCTCTCTATCCCCTCCTCTCTCTAGCCTCTCCTTCTCTCTCTCTCTCCCTCCTCCTCTCTCTATCCTCTCCTTCCTCTCTCTCCCCTCCTTCTCTCTCTATCCCCTCCTCTCTCTCTCCCATCCTTCTCTCTCTCATTATTGTGCTACTCCTCCTGTTCCTCCCCATCTACTCCTCCTGTTCCTCCCCATCTACTCCTCCTTTTACTCCTTCCTCCCCATCTACTCCTCCTGTTCCTCCCTCCTCCCCATCTACTCCTCCTGTTCCTCCCTATATACTCCTCCTGTTCCTCGTTCCTCCCCATCTACTCCTCAGCTCTCTGCCCGGCCTGCATCCTCTTCATTAGAACAACCAGTCAGAGCCTCAGCTCTCAGCCCGGCCTGCGTCCTCTTCATTAGAACAACCAGTCAGAGCCTCAGCTCTCAGCCCTGCCTGCGTCCTCTTCATTAGAACAACCAGTCAGAGCCTCAGCTCTCAGCCCGGCCCAGCTGTATCATGTTGACCTGAGTCCAGGGCTCTTCATTAAAACAACCAGTCAGAGCCTCAGCTCTCAGCCCTGCCCAGCTGTACCCTGTTGACCTGAGTCCAGGGCTCTTCATTAAAACAACCAGTCAGAGCCTCAGCTCTCAGCCCTGCCCAGCTGTACCCTGTTGACCTGAGTCCAGGGCTCTTCATTAAAACAACCAGTCAGAGCCTCAGCTCTCAGCCCTGCCCAGCTGTACCCTGTTGACCTGAGTCCAGGGCTCTTCATTAAAACAACCAGTCAGAGCCTCAGCTCTCAGCCCTGCCCAGCTGTACCCTGTTGACCTGAGTCCAGGGCTCTTCATTAAAACAACCAGTCAGAGCCTCAGCTCTCAGCCCTGCCCAGCTGTACCCTGTTGACCTGAGTCCAGGGCTCTTCATTAAAACAACCAGTCAGAGCCTCAGCTCTCAGCCCTGCCCAGCTGTACCCTGTTGACCTGAGTCCAGGGCTCTTCATTAAAACAACCAGTCAGAGCCTCAGCTCTCAGCCTGCCCAGCTGTACCCTGTTGACCTGAGTCCAGGGCTCTTCATTAAAACAACCAGTCAGAGCCTCAGCTCTCAGCCCGGCCCAGCTGTACCCTGTTGACCTGAGTCCAGGGCTCTTCATTAAAACAACCAGTGATTTATTTTGTAAACAACTAATTAGCTGTAGGCACAAAGCAGTTCTACAGAGATGACAGTCAATGAAAGTAATGTCTCCAATGGTTTATTTACTGTGTATTTTACTGTTACACAATGGGTGTTCATCTGCAGCAAGAGAAGCTCTGCTCTGTTTATATAACGATGCAAACAAAGTCAACCTGTGGTACTGGGGATCCGGTCATTCACAGATTAAACAGCCACAACAACACTGAACCTCTGCTAGAGATGAAACAGTCACAACAACACTGAACCTCTGTTAGAGATTAAACAGTCCTAACAACACTGAACCTCTGTTAGAGATTAAACAGCCAGAACACTGAACCTCTGTTAGAGATTAAAGTCCTAACACTGAACCTCTGTTAGAGATTAAACAGCCAGAACACTGAACCTCTGTTAGAGATTAAACAGCCAGAACACTGAACCTCTGTTAGAGATTAAACAGTCCTGTTAGTGATTAACACTGAACCTCTGTTAGACATTAAACAGTCCTAACAACACTGAACCTCTGTTAGAGATTAAACAGTCCTAACACTGAACCTCTGTTAGAGATTAAACAGTCCTAACACTGAACCTCTGTTAGAGATTAAAGTCCTAACACTGAACCTCTGTTAGAGATTAAACAGTCCTAACACTGAACCTCTGTTAGAGATTAAAGTCCTAACACTGAACCTCTGTTAGATATTAAACAGTCACAATAACACTGAACCTCTGTTAGAGATTAAACAGTCACTATAACACTGAACCTCTGTTAGAGATTAAAGTCCTAACACTGAACCTCTGTTAGAGATTGTGTGTGTGTGTGACAGGCTTCTCCCTTAACTGGAAACCAGCAACACCAGGTTGATATTGAGCTGAGTCATACAGACTTCTCCCTTAGCTGGAAACAGCAACACCCAGAGACATGACACTGATGAGATGACAAGACAAATCCCTGCTCAGGAGAAATCATTCCCGAATGGGACACAATGAAGTACATGTTCTGTAGCCTACTTTTCCCACTGTACCCATACCATTTCTTTCCCTCAACACATCTCCACTCATTTACGTTATGTACTTTACATATTCATCCTCCACTATTTGTTTTGTTTTTCTACTGGCAGAATAGATCGCGGAATGAAATAGCCCAGTTAAACCAGGAAGTTGTCTCTCTCTCGGGAAGCAGGAAGCAGCGTGGGCTGGCCTGTCTCTCTGTGTCACCGCCTGCGTCACATGCCAGGAGGGGGTTCTCCAGTGACGATAAGGCCGCGTAGCGGAGCAGTCAGCCACAGACAAGGGGAAGAAAGGCTGTGGCTGGTACGGACGGTGCTGTCTGGCTGCAATAGAAACAAAAGCGAGCGGTCTGTTCGAGCATAAAGCGGAATTGTGTCCCTTGGATCATACATCGTTACTCTAATGGTGATCGGATACCCGGGTTATTGGTGAGTAGCGGCGCTGTTGGTTATTTAATACCGTTCTGTGTCATTTACGTTGTAAAAGCTTCGGGGTGGAGACGCAAATAGTTTGGATCTATGCTCTGTCACCACAGTAGAAACGGCAGTGGCGCTAATCATTTTCCTCGATATGTTGGTTACATTGTTGCAGACCTACACATTATAGACAAAGCTGTGTGGTATTTAAATCATGATTACAGGGTATATAATGAAATGGTTCAATTAGTTAACGGTTGCTATTTGTATAAATCTGACGTGTCTTCTCGGCAGAGTCTTCCACGAGTTGGTCTATTAATACGTTTATGTTTTAAACAAGTTTTTGTCGGTGTTCTGGCTTTTAATAAACCAAGCGATTGTAACATGTTGCGTGGAGGACAGGTGAGGATAATACATTGGATATTGTTTTCTACTGAATATGACTAGATTTCATAAACTAGGCTGAGGATTTTATCATGCCATGCCAATATCCATGGTAGGCTATTATAAAGCTATTCTAGGACTATTAGGCTAGTTGATTTAGGCGATGTTGAAGTTTTAATTCTGGTTTTCCTACAGTGTGTTGAATACATCCATTCATCAGTTCGCCTCTAGTGGTGCGACCGTCTCTGTAAAGCCCAAATCAAACGTATTCACGTCTGGATCTCAGAATACAAGGTAGGGAAACGTACTTCTCCCCGCGTCGACGACATCCAAAGCGTCAGTTATTGCGCTCACTTTATTAAGCCAATCAATGCTGGTATCGTGGGGAAATAAATAGGCAGAAAATAGTCTGTGCATTATAACGGGTAGTTAAGTGTGTCTTTAGTGTTCCGTTTAGCTGCCAGTGAAAATAATACATTTCATATTTCAAATCATATTTGAAACCATGAACTTGATGCCTTTGTTGAATTGAAGACCTGGCCTGTAGTCTAGGCAGGATACAGCCGAGGAATTAAGAATGAGACGAGCTCAATTGTTTCTAAACTGCTGTTAGCTACAACTCTCCTCACATTCTTCAGCCAACAGAGCAGGAGGCAGACACAGTGGCTCCTGTAGGACAACATAATTGTATTGTCGATTATCATGACGATTACATTGGAATACGCTACACAGTGTATGTGAATTGAGCTCTCTACTGTCGCTCGGCAAACAGTTTGACCCCCGTTGATGGTGTATTTGCACTGTGATTTCGGCTTAACCGGAGCGACTCCTGAAGGCAGCCAATACGGTATGAGCTGCCCTCTCACCGTGTAAGTGTTGTCATAGAAATGATCATTCATCACAGGGAGGAACGATCGGGTCAACATGGGGTAGCTGACCACGGATAATCAGACGTGATATAATGATTGACTGCCACATCAGAAATGAGTCTGCGCTATTCAAATGAAATGGCCCAGGTGTGTTGATCGCATTGTTATTGAAATAGCCCAAAACGGAATCAATGCCCATTTGATCATACATGATTGATTGGTTGATTGATACAATCAGACCGTTAATCAGGGGCATTCATATGCCACTTGGCGCAAGGTATCCCTTTCATTGTTCAATCTCTGTCTGTCTCTGCCTGACAATCACCGCTTGATAGTTAGTAACTAGAGGATTGATTATTCTGCGTTGGAGCACACAATGTTTAGAAGACAAACAAATCACGAGTTTCTATGTTGTCTGTAAGGCCTAGGCTATTTTCAATGCATGTTTTTGTATAGTAATATGTTGATGAGTGGAATGTAACACTGTATTTTACTCAGCGGTTGATGTAGTGTGTGTATTCGGCTCTAGCCTAGTCGTCTCCAGTCGTCTAGTCATTGAGCTGTTCTCTAGCAGCTCAATGATCCTTTGTCTACAGCCAGACCGATGCACGGAGTCTGAGGTTCTACTCCACCGGGGCAACTTTCTTTTGAATGATATTTTGTTTGTCATGTCTTCATGAGTATTATTTGTATTAATCTTGTCTGTTGGCTTTTTCATTGTGACTAAGGCAGTTCCTCTTTTTGGCATTTTACTGAGCATCTAAAACGGAATTATTGATTTGATCATAATGTTTAACCTCTACGGGATCATAATGTTAAATACTCTACGGGATTGGTGTCCCCTGGCGGCTAATGTGATTAGCATGAGGTTGTAACAAAACATGTCCCAGGACATAGAAATATCTGATATGGGCAGAACGATTACCAAGGTTTTAAGCTAACTGCACTGTTCAATTTACAGTAGCTATTACAGTGAATGAATACCATTATATTGTTTGAAGAGAGTACACAGTTATGAACTTAAATGTATTAATAAACCAATTAGGCACATTTGGGCAGTCTTGAGACAATATTTTGAACAGATATGCAATGGTTCATTGGCTCAGTCTAAAACTTTGCACATACACTGCTGCCGTCTAGTGGCCAAAATCTAAATGGCACCTGTGCTGGAATAATACATTATGGCCTTTCTCTTGCATTTTAAAGATGATGGGACAAAAAGCATGTTTTTTCTTATCTTCTACCAGATCTAATGTGTTTTATCCTCCTACATTCATTTCACATTTCCACATACTTCAAAGTGTTTCCTTTCAAATGGTAATAAGAATATGCATATCCTTGCTTCAGGTCCTGAGCTGCAGGCAGTTAGATTTGGGTCATTTTAGGTGAAAAATGGGGGAAAAAAAGGGGTCTGATCCTTCAGATTAATAACCATGTAGCACAATTACAGTTCACGGGAAATATATATTTTACAGCTGTAATTGTGATAATAACCAAGTATCATATTTTCTCACACAGCCCTCGTGTTTTGAATGTGGCCGCTATAAAATTAAATGTGTTCAGTATGTTGAAACATATGCTCGCATTCACGAGTTGCGTTAGAGGACATATCATATTTGGCAGCTCTTCCACAGGGGGAGTCATCCTCGTTTCCTGTCTCACCTAGGCTGTGTCCCAACTGGTGCCCTTTGTAGTACCCTACCCCATAGGGGTCCTTACATGTCCAGATCCTACAGCGGACAGTGATGCTGCAGGAATCAGGAAATCCAAGACAGACACGGAGACAGTATATAGATTATTTTAAATAGCCACTTCCTGTGCACTGTGGCACATGTTTCACAACCACAGGAAACTGTTTAACTGACACACACACAGCTCCTCAGCTGGGAGAGCGAGAGACAGCTTGTCTGTCTCTTGTGAATGTTGTTGGTCACAGAGAATGGCCCCGGCTTTGTCTCCGGACAGGGGGATTGTGTGGTGGGGCGTGCTGTCCCTCTGTGTGAGAGGGGGGTGTTGTCTGACCACACACAGAGCAGGCTCCTGTCTCCAGGGAGTGAATAAGAGTTGATGAACAGAAGCTGGTGTCTGGTTTATTATGCCTACCACAGCAGATAGCAGAACGAAAGTGAAAACTAACAGTCTCTTCTTTTATAGTATCCCTTCGTTTCCTCATCCCTGGGGTGAGTTTGGCTTCTGCAAATGTTTCAGACACTCAATAAAAATCTAATCCTACTGGTTTGATTTCCATCTGCAGTGGTTATCTCAATGTATAAATATTTATTTATTTATTATAAATATTATCATTGACTTTAAATAGACATGTAGTGAAAAAGCTTAGAGCAGCGGCAGGTGTCATCAGACATTAGTGAAACAGTGACATATAAAGTGTGTGACTGGTGACCTCTGGCAGGCTTTCTTGGCTCCATGTTGTTAAACAGGTCCAGGGTTTGTCTAATGGACAGTGTTCTCAAGTGTCCAGTAGACTGCTCCACACCCCCTTGTCTGGGAGACTGCTCCACACCACCTTGTCTGGGAGACTGCTCCACACCACCTTGTCTGGGAGACTGCTCCACACCACCTTGTCTGGGAGACTGCTCCACACCCCTTGTCTGGGAGACTGCTCCACACCACCTTGTCTGGGAGACTGCTCCACACCACCTTGTCTGGGAGACTGCTCCACACCACCTTGTCTGGGAGACTGCTCCACACCACCTTGTCTGGGAGACTGCTCCACACCCCTTGTCTGGGAGACTGCTCCACACCACCTTGTCTGGGAGACTGCTCCACACCACCTTGTCTGGGAGACTGCTCCACACCACCTTGTCTGGGAGACTGCTCCACACCACCTTGTCTGGGAGACTGCTCCACACCACCTTGTCTGGGAGACTGCTCCACACCACCTTGTCTGGGAGACTGCTCCACACCACCTTGTCTGGGAGACTGCTCCACACCACCTTGTCTGGGAGACTGCTCCACACCACCTTGTCTGGGAGACTGCTCCACACCACCTTGTCTGGGAGACTGCTCCACACCACCTTGTCTGGGAGACCTCCACACCACCTTGTCTGGGAGACTGCTCCACACCACCTTGTCTGGGAGACTGCTCCACACCACCTTGTCTGGGAGACTGCTCCACACCACCTTGTCTGGGAGACTGCTCCACACCACCTTGTCTGGGAGACTGCTCCACACCACCTTGTCTGGGAGACTGCTCCACACCACCTTGTCTGGGAGACTGCTCCACACCACCTTGTCTGGGAGACTGCTCCACACCACCTTGTCTGTAGGTACGGTGACTATATGGTCCGGTACGGTGGCTATACGGTCCGGTATGGTGGCTATACGGTCCGGTACGGTGGCTATATTATGGTGGAAGGAACTGCGCAGGTATAGCCTGGTTTTTCGAAGTGGTTTGTTTGACAATCAGATGAAAACATCATTACAACACCTATGACATGTGGAACTGAGCCTGAGCTGACTGTGAAAACATACGTAAACAGGTATAGATGTTGACATGCCACAGTATCCCGTCTAAGAACAGCATATCTCAGGCATCTTATCCAGGTTGCTCAAAACCAGGATACAAGCTTCTTCGGGTTATTGTAAACTGGATATGATGTTTATATGTGTCAACTCAAAAACAGAATACTTGAGTATTCTGGATAATGAACAGGGTATTGGTGTGTTTGTTAACATGTCCCCGGTCCCTGGTTGACTCAAGGCCGTGCCGTGCTACAGATTGTCCCCGGTCCCTGGTTGACTCAAGGCCGTGCCGTGCTACAGATTGTCCCCGGTCCCTGGTTGGCTGTAGGGCGGCTGTGCTACAGACTGTCCCCGGTTCCTGGTTGGCTGCAGGGTGGGCCGTGCTACAGACTGTCCTCGGTCCCTGCCCCGCTCCGTCTCCCTCCTCCCCCCGCTCAGTCTCCCTCCCCCCGCTCAGTCTCCCCCAGTCTCCCGCCCCCTCAGTCTCCTCTCGTTCTTTCTCTCTCATTCTTTCTCTCTCATTCTTTCTCTCTCATTCTTTCTCTCTCATTCTTTCTCTCTTTCTTTCTCTTCTTTCTCTCTCATTCTTTCTCTCTCC